>NW_009269998.1:2030111-2034922 GCF_000687185.1 Egretta garzetta
CAGGAAGCTCATCAAGCGTTTGCTTTGGCTTACTGCTCTCAGCACATCTCCAACACGACTGTTGCTGCCCTGGCTGTTCAGCACGGTGTCAACCCTGGTGCCTCTGAGCAACGGGGAATGTCTACTGACGACATTTGTGCTCTGGTGTGGGCAGGTGAACAGAAGAATCTTAACAGCCAGTGGAGTTTTTGACCCCAAAGAAGTCAATTTAATATAATACTAAAATAAGTTCATGTCCTATCCCCCTTTTTTTCTGTGGTAAGCTAATTTAAGGTACCTGCAGATGGTCTACAAAGGTGACCGGGCTTTCCCAGTGGTGGAAGAAACAGCAACCAGGGCAGATAATAGAAACCCACGAGCTACTGAAGTCAGCTTCTATGATCGCACTGTGAGCAGAAAGGCACTCTGTTGAGAATATTATTTCAAATGATTAAGCTGTTGTAGACTCTCATAAATGGAGCTCTTGTTCCCATGTTTGAAATCCACAAACAAGTATGCTCTTTGTTAGGTCTTCTCCATATACTGTTGCACAACAACATACATCAGAGGGTACGTTGTTCTGGATACCCCATAGTCAGTAAATCTGCCCTGAAAACTACGCACCAATAAGAGGAAGCTGACAGGAAATGATGTGAAACTACAAATAGCTCCGAAAGGAGCGTAAAGAACAAGTAACCTAAGTCAGGCATTTCACCCTTTCCTGGAATATTCTCTCTCAGTGCAGTCTTTTTAAGATGACAGCATTTTACAGTGAGTCTGCTGAATAAGAAAATGTTGTATAACTAAATCTTGTTACAGTTCTGCGCAGCTTGGAAAGCAATTGATTTAAAGTTGATAAATTGTTCTATCATGTAGATATTGTATTACACGGTTATTAGGCAGTAGAAAGGGCAGAATCATAGAGCAGAGAACAACTCAAGCCGTAACAAGATTCAGTAAATCAGAGCAGACAGTAGCGTAGCTGTAAAATAGCTTTGCCTAGAAGACTGCAAATGTTTATTTTGTTATTTTCATAACAGAACATTCTTTCTTCAGCTGTATCTGTTGCTTTATAAAATGAAGAAAACTGAAGGAGGCTAAATCTTTTCCTCAACTATTTATTGCCATGAACTGTGTGCCCGAGTTATCCTACTGAGACTACTTTATACATACCTAGACGTACCAGACTGAGGACAGAATTTGGAACAAGGATATACTGGTGAGGAAAGGAAAGTGAGCATACCCTGTCAGTTAGGCTGGACTAACTCGATCACTCAGTATTTATTTAAAGGCAGAAGAATATAATTAAAATACCTCAAAATGTCTCTTTTTTTTTTTTTTTCCCCCTAACTGATTGTTGATGCTTCTGTTCAAATATTAGGGCCTCTATGCTGTGGGGAACTTCTTACCAAGTGACGAGAATGTGTTTCACCCGAGTTTTCACAGAGAACCTCTGAGGTCTTTGACAGACCTCAGTCAAGATGCCAACAGAATCCTGCCAGGCAAAAACGGCAGCAGCAGCGATGGCATTGTCTCTCACCGTACAGAAAGTATCCTGAATAGAAACCACAGAGATACTGGGTCTCTGACCAATATCAAGCGAGCGAATGCTGATGTAGAAATAATAACACCCCGAAGCCCCATGGGAAAGGAAAACATGGTTACTTTCAGCAACACTTTGCCAAGAGTCAACACACCATCCTTGGAAGATCCAGCAAGACGAAATGCAACAATACACGCGTCAATGGATTCTGCCCGTTCCAAACAGCTGCTTTCCCAGTGGAAGAACAAGAATGAAAGTCGAAAACTGTCGCTGCAAGTAATAGAGACCGAATCTGGCCAGTCACCACCGAGGGCCATCGAAATGAGGTCAAGCTCAGAACCCTCCAGAGTGGGTGTAAACGGTGATCATCACGGCCCAACTAGCCAATACCTGAAAATTCAACCTGGCAGCGTGCCAGTTTGTAACAACTCAGGTCTTTCTGGCGGGCCAAGGGTCTCTATTCAGTCACGTCCTGGCTCATCCCAGCTAGTGCATATTCCTGAAGAGACTCAGGAGAACGTGAACACATCACCCAAAAGTAGTTCAGCTAGAGCTAAATGGCTGAAAGCTGCTGAGAAGAGTGTTGCATGTAGAAGCAATAGCCAGCCAAGGATCATGCAAGTAATAGCCATGTCTAAGCAGCAAGGAGTGCTTCAGGGCAGCCCAAAGAGTTCAGAGGGAAGCACAGTCACCTGTACAGGAGCCATCAGATATAAAACCTTGACAGACCATGAGCCAAGCAGCATTGTCAGAGTTGAGGCCCATCCAGAAAATAACAGACCTGTAATTCAGATGCCATCAGAAGGTGAAGGAAGTGGGTCATGGAAATGGAAAGGTCCTGAAAAAGTCACCCTTCGTCAGACATATGAGCTAAATGATCTTAACAGAGACTCTGAGAGCTGTGACTCCTTAAAAGACAGTTACGGGTCAAGTGACAGGAAAAGGAGCAACATAGATAACAGTGAGCATCACCATCATGGAATCACTACAATAAGAGTCACGCCAGTGGAGGGAAGCGAGATTGGCTCAGAGACTCTGTCCATTTCTTCTAGCCGGGACTCAACGCTTCGAAGAAAAGGTAACATCATTTTAATCCCTGAGAGAGGGAGCAGTCCAGAGAACACCAGAAACATCTTCTATAAAGGCACATCCCCCACACGAGCATACAAGGAGTAAGAGGAGACATATCAGCTGGTCCATACCACCACAAAGTAAACGCATCTTGACACAGGTTCTGCTCTCTTTGTCTTGAGGTGATATATACCTTCGATGTGCCAAATCATTGACCAGCAGCCCAACTGTCGTTGAACACTGCTGATGTGCAATGTGCATGAGCCTGTGGGAAGCATGTGGTGGGGGGAAAAGCACAATGCCAGAACCTAACTAATGTGAAACATTTTCATGCGACTTGTTTCTTCAGACTCAAAATGTTTATCTGAGGGTGATGATGTCAATCAAAACAATGGTCTTGAACACAGACACTTTATTTCCTGAATGTGCCAACTTTTAATTTTGTTTATATTTGTGTCCAAAATCGACTGAATTTTTCACAGCAAAGGCTGTATCAGTGGTATATATTCACCTTTGCAGAATTTGCACCAAATCTTTAATACAGGATGGTGCTGATGGTAACTTTACATGTTTTAAAAAATTGCATACTTATTAGACTCTACAAACACATGACATATTGATGTGCAGTTACTTTAAAAGTAATAGTGCTAATACTATGATGATGCTGGCTGCATTCATTTAGCGTAGGAAATATTTACAGCTTTGTTATAGTGGATCTGTCACATTCAAAGATTGCAAAGGTTTTGTGTAGTTCTTTAAGATGTCTACTGCAACAAAAAACGTGTGGGTGACATTCCATTAGAATGGAATAACTATCTATTTTGAATAGTTTTGCTGCTACTGCTCAACTTTTGTTTAAGAACAGGTGCTACTAATGAAGAGGCTGCTTCTTAGTGGGCTAACTTGTAGAATTGTTTTAAATTATGTTTTTTAAGGGGTCTTTTAAAGTACTTCAAGTAATTCCGATTTTACATTTTTAAACCTCTTATTCTGTCCTTCAGCAACCCCTCCATTTTTCTATTAGTTTTTAACCACATAATGCAGGACACCAATAACTGCAAGATGAGCAGATGCGAAAGGTGAGCCATGAGTAAATGAAAATAAATGACCACTTTCCTGACCAGCTTCCAAGGAGACAGCAATTAATATCATAGCTCACACTTAGAAGCAGTTCGTTCACCTCACTTGCTTAGTACGCCACAAGAACAATCACAAGTTTCACCCCAATCACCAGGGGATTTATGCTTCGCTTTAAAAATGGAATGCCTTGGTATTGCAGAATCACTGAATGAGTGTTGCATTGTGCCACTACTACTATTCACCTCCCTTGAGACACCCTCCAGAGCCTTCTTAAGCATTGTATTTTTTTCCCACCACTGCCACTTAAGAATATGGAGGGTCTCTGCACCTGAGAGAACACGGATCATTTTAGTAAATTGATCTTCAAATAGAACAAAAGAACTTGCCTGCTAAAAATCTCCATTGCCAAAAGTTGTTGAAAGGATAAGCTCCGAAAGGATTAAGTATAGCGTGTCCTGGGCATGCTAGATGAAATGCCTCATTACCTTTGGCTCTGACTTAAGTTACTTAAACCATGAAGGAAGCCAAGGGCAGTGCTCACTCAGTGCAACTCCTCCTTCTCTCCTAGATTATTTCCACCTGAAAGAGAATTACTATCGGACACCTCCCAGCTCCCCTGCTAGGAAGTGGAGGGAATGGCTCAGCAGTGCCCTCACTGCATAAGTAGAGGCAGATCAGGTCTGTTCTCTGGCTTCTTGAGAGGAGTGTTTTGCTCTAAGTCCTCTTCTGATTTAGGGTATCAGAGAACCCGATACATACTACATAGTCAGAACCTGTCTACAGACCCTACCCCACAGAACTCTGAGGAAAAGCCCACCCTACCCCAGCCAAGTGGGAGGTAGAAGGGAGAATCATCCCATCCCAGGATAAATAGCACAACACACACACAGACCAAAAAAAAAACCACCAAACCCAACAACAAAACCCACAAAACCACCTCAAAACCAAAACAAAATCCCAAACCCAACCCTAAGCCCAAGTAATTTCAGAAGTATGAGAATGGTGTTTGCAAATCTACATAGAAGAAGGGATTCAGAGTCAATGGAAAGCTTTATATACCTTCCCAGCTATGCAGGTGCTCCAGGCTTAGCTGAGTGCTGTCAGCCAACCCTGCCAAGCAGTGCTGCTCTCCCCTGCC
>NW_009269998.1:2035007-2043639 GCF_000687185.1 Egretta garzetta
TACATTCCATGGTTGGGAGGAGGTATTCTGCAGGCTAGATGTAAGGAGCTAACCAGTAGGGTTGCAGCATATTGTGTATGTTAAAGGCACAGTATGTTGAAGACACACTTTAAGGCACATTAGCTGGGACAAATAATCATAGATGCCAGGGAAAAAGAAAAAAAAAAAAGTAATTTTTTAGAAATATGTTTTCAGACTCTAATATTTACAAGTCAGGATTTGTTTTTTTTTTTTCTTTTTAAAAGGATGAATCTTTAGTCCTTGGTATTTAATATCAAATTTTGTACAAGGTTCCTAGGAATTACAAACACTTGGACTGTCATGAACAAAACCCTTTGGATTTAGTTTAGTCTAGGTACGTGATAAAGCAGGTAGGATTAGCTTTAAAGGAATGGGTGAGACACAATCACTGTTGGCCTATCAATGCAGGGAAATGCAATCATTTGTTAGTTTGTAAGTGCAGGGGAAAAGAACATAAGTAGATGAACCTGGAAATAATGGAAAATTGAAATGGAGATTAATGGCAATAAAGCAAAGATTAGAAAATGTTCCCTCTGGCAATTTAGCTGTTTTGGAAACAGCAGGATTCCTGGTGGGAGTGTTTGTTCTTTATTCTTTGGTTTTAGTCAGATATATATTGGCATATGTGTTGCTTTTATTACTCTAAAACTTGCTGCACTATTTCAAGTGCAGTGTGATATTTTTCCTAAGGTTTCCTATTTCTTAACAAAAGATTTTAAAGCTCTTGTGTAATCATTGAAATTGTGTTCTTTACATAAATATTGATATATTCTTTTTTACTCAAAGTGCCAAAGGCTACTGTTTTTAATAATGGCTTATCAAATTATACTACATTAGAGAGCAGAAATGTAATAATATATACATTGGAACTCAGACCTCTGCATGTATATTTGATAAGGAGCCTTTTGTAAAATTACTCTTTGTTTACATTCCACTGATACCTTAATTTGAAATTAATCAAATAAATTGACAGGTGACATCTTCTTAGTGTTCTGATTTTCTTACTTGCTAACAGGCACGAATTTCTTTGTTAGGCTGTGCTTTACTGAGAAAAGAAAATACTCAAAAATAAAATATGTTTTTAAATGAGAATTCTCTATATAATAAAGTATTGTGTTTAATAAAATGTTATGCAATGTTTTCAAATGGAAAAGAATTTGTAAATTGCTATAAATGTATTTTGTTAAATAAGTACAGATCAATGCTACTGTGTGAGTTTATTGTGCTAACATCATGAAAATAAAGATAAAATTCCTCATTGATGTTCAGTCATCTCTGTGGTGAAGCAACGTCTCATTCCCCCCAGATTATTTTTCAGTATTAGGTACCTTATGACACATAAAAGTAGTCATCAGTGGGAAACCTCAAAACCCTGTGTAGTTGTACAAAATTACAAGGATCAATGTACAAACAAGCTTGCCTCTATCCAAAAAACATTTTATAAAAAAAAAGGAAGCAAGTGAATTGGGAACTCTAGGCCATGTGAGGACATGTCTGCTAGATCATTCTGCAGGACCAGCTGCACTGTGAAGCCCCTAATGCCTCTAAAACCACCTTGCTAGTGTTGGGTAGAGCTGCCAGACACGGTGAGGCCCACCTTGGACTTGTGAATGAGGACAGGGCAGGTGTCACGAGCAGACCTGAGAGGAAGGGCTCTCCCCAGGGGAAGAAGTTAGGATGCAGGAGCCATCAGGTGACATATACCCTTTGCTGGCAACAGTGAAACACATTACACTGTCAAAAATGCTGTCTCCAAGCCTATCTTGGAACACCCTGAAACCAGGCAACAGGAGGGCCCTGAGTGCGGGTGACAGAAGATGCTGCTGATGCTGAGGCATGCACTGCCAATGGCATAGTAAGGACCACAGGGACTAGCAGGGCCCCTGCAAAATACAGCAGCAAAGCAAACTGGCTCTGAGAAGCTTTCCCACATGTGCCTGGGCCTTTGTGCAGGCTGCCGCTTCGTAGCTGTGTGTCCTTCCGGGAGGTGACCTGCCTCCACTGGGCTGGAGGGACTGAGCAGCTGATGGGACAACGGTCAATGAGCGGTACAATGACACCATACACGTGTTGTGCTCCTGGCCAAGGCATGCTGGGCTTGACTGGTGTCGCCCCAAGCTGTGGTGCAGATCTGGGTCACTTGGCAATCCCCATCTAGGAGTGCATGGCAGTTTAAGATGGGGGCCATCGGGCAAAAGAGAATTGGAAACCAGTGTGTTGTCTCTCAGAGAATGGGAAGTGTAGGTACAGTTGCAATACCGCTGCGGTGACTGAAGGAGCTTGCTGCTTGCAGCTAGGCCTGGAGAATGTCCTGACCCCACTGCATGAGTAGGCAGGGAAGGAGTGCAAGAGGGTAGAAGAGATCCTGCTAGGGTATGACTGCTGAAGGCTGACATCAAATACAAATCTGATGAGCTCTCCTCGGAGAATGGCCCCTTCCATGAACTACAAAGGGGCCTAGACAATTAGTTCAAACATTGTAAAAGGCACCTTTTAAACATCTAAATTTAGGCTAAAGATTAAGCCCCCCTCTGAAGGGTACCTTTGGTGTAGAGGTTATATTATAAAACTTGGTCTAAGATGAGAAGTTACCTCTACTGACAAACATCCTCTTACTCTCTTAGACCATTCTGGCTACAGCAACGCTGTCACTAAATTAAGATTGCTCACTGTGATCCAGACTGGTGACTGTACCTAATCATGCAAAGGAGTTTTCAAAGGTATGAGTGATTAAACTGAATCTATTTTGTGCTGGATTTTAAAAGGACTTCAGAGGTCTTGATATAAGAAGACACGTAAGACAAGATTGTACCATAATCAGTTTGGTATAGATTTATGAAGACCTTTTATACGACAGATCAGTGCACAGCTAATTTGGCAGGAACATTTTAAAGGCGTTGCAACCCTAGTTCATAAACTCGTGAATAAAATGTCTTCACAATCTTTAGAGCACAGAATGTACCAAGCATTGAACAAAACTAACAAGTGTCTCCATACTGCACATTCAAAATGAAAGTAAGGGAACTCCAGCTGCACACACGTGCATACGCACACCTCCCCCGCCAGCGTTAACGTGTTCAAGCCAGGCTTTAGAAAGAGAAAGCTAAACAGATAATTTAAATCGAGGAACAAATTGTGGCAAGGCTGCAAATACTCTCTCTAAATTTTTTCTGCTTTGCCTGCAGTAATCTCTTCAGACATTCCAAATATGCATAAGGACATCATTTGGTTGTACCTCTCATAGAGGAAATCTCTTCCTCCAGTGGTTTGCCATAAAGGATAATAATAATCCCTGGAAATCTGGAATCCCCAATCCCTGGAAACATTCAAGGTCAGGTTGGATGGGGCTCTGAGCAACCTGATCTAGTTAGTGGTGTCCCTGCTCACTGCAGGGGGTTGGACTGGGTGACTGCTTTGCTGGTGAAGCTCAGAGAGCAATGCAAGTCATGGGGATTTGTGGATCTGTTAAGTCTCTGCTCTCTCACCAAATCATTCAGAGGAGACTGGAGAATATCTGGGTGTGATGTGATCAACAGAATTTGATTATTTTCCTGTTTCCGTTCCTGCTTCAAACTGAGCCTGCTGGTTACAATGTCTGTTCCTACACTGTGCTGGGGCCAGAAAACTAGCTCTGCTAAGAGAATAACATGACACGATTGCTCATTTTTATCTGCAAAGTGTATGACATGATCAATGCTTTGCAAACAATTGCTGGTTTTGAATTTTCCCTAAAACTGACTATAATGTTTTTCCATTAGTACAGCCTATGTTTATCAAAGTCTTCAGTATGCGTTCTTTTGGTGTTCTTTCATAGACGTATTCATGGGATGTTCATTCCCTGGGCTCCACAATTGGCCCTGAGGGCCAGTCACCCTCAAACTCATTTGCTTTAGACTAGAAGAGGTGTGGATACTTAGCAGAGTGTCAAGTGTACACTTTTTTTTTAGCAAAGCATCATCAGGGGCTGAAAATCTGTTCCCAGGCCCAAAACAAGTATTGGCTGAAACCTTTGCACAGTATCAGTCGCAGTCTCCTCTGGTACTCGCTATCATTCTGTATAGCCTGAGACAATTCTCTTCACTCTTACCAGAGGAGAGTTTTCACAGCAACCTGTATCTCCCAACACTGAGTGCACCAGCCTGGCAGGGAAGAGTTGTAGGCTTTGGCCACTTCTAGGATTTAGTTTCCTGAGAACTACCGTGGGTCTGATACCAAATTAATGCCTTATTTTACCATCAGAGACAATGAGGTTTCCACCCTTTAATAATGAGCAGAAAAATGGAAGAGAAGCATGTGGATTAAATGATCAGGACAGCTAAGGCTTTATATATCACGTTCTGCTTGTTAACACAAAACAGAAGTGCTGTGAGCTCTGTATGCCTAACAGATTGCAGACTTGTCTAATCTGCCAAACCAAGGCAGACCACTGGAAGAGGTTTCTTCAAGTGCTTTCATTTTTAATGAGAAACAAGAGTCCTCCTTTCACTAACCTTTTTTATGATGCAAGTAGAAGAATTCAGATACAATTTAGCAAAAAAAAAAAAAAAAATTATAACCCAAGAAGAGAAAAGGAGTCAAGAGAAAGTTCTAACAATGAGTCAGGAGAAAGTTTAAGGTGCTTTCCAAAATGGAAGATTAAGCAGCACTTAACAAAGCACAAAATCATCATTTGTAAATTTGCACATGATGTTTATCAAGTGGAGTAGGCAGATAATTAGTACAATCAGTGCTTTCTTAATCCCTCTTCAATTATTCATCAAATAATTGCAGACTGGGTCACTGTAAAACAATTAATTTCCTCCATAGTTAAGATACAGAATGTGCCTAGCTTACAAAGCCCCCTGAGCTCTTGTCATTGGTAGGGGGCAGGGGAGGAACTGAAGGAACTGATGAAAGTGTATTTTAACCTGTGAAGTGATACAAAATCTACATGAACGCTTTGCAAGATTCAAGATTAAAAATTTGGCAAATTACAACAAGGAAGAAGAGTAGCTAATTCAACACCAGACATGGAACTCACACAAATGAAATACTACAGAACTCGAGAGAGCAGCATATTGCCAGGTCAGGCTCAAGGGCTGGATTTTTAGCAAGGCTGGTGAGTTGGGCAGTAGCAGTTGTGTGCCACTGAGCAGTGCTAGGCTGCATAAAGAAAAACCTGTAGACCTGCTGCCATAGAAACTAATGTAGCTGCTAGATCTACTGCGTCATTGCTACACTGAGGACAAACCATGGATCAGCAGTATACCACAAACTGCATTTAACTTGCTTTGTTCAATAAGAATTTAAAATCTGAAACAGATACAGGATGATCAATTGTTATTTATAATACAACATAACTGCACAGACTTGGCATATATTCTAACAGGACTTAATAACTAGTGGAAAATGGGAGATGAAAAACTGTAAAAAATTAAGGATTAAATGTCATTCAGAAGCTTTAATCTGATGTCCAGAATGCTTTGCATCCTCAGAGAAATGAAAAAAAAAGCTACAGTGCCTGATCATTTCTTTTCCAGGCAATACACCTATAGCAGTTACAGGGTGCTTTACTTGTGCAGGTTTTGTACCTATTTCCCACAGAATGAAGTTCAAATTCCGTATTTCTAATGCAAGACCCTCTCTCCTATTCCAGTCGATGGTACTTTCTTGTACATAAGGAATCCAACTGCCAGAACCATACGCTACAACACTGCACATCTCATCTTCTATTATAGCCAGTCCTGTAAAGACTTAGCAGCCTGTTCCACCTAAAGTGCAGCTGCTTTATGTGGAATCAATGAACTCTTTGAACAAATAAAAATAAGCCAGTTCAAGGCTGAAACATTATTTCTGTGCAGTCAGTATCTCACTATTCACAATTCTACAGTGAAGTGCAAATGTATTTCTGCTTTAAAATTATGGCACCGTGCAGCGTTAGATTATGCAGAGAGAGTTTAGCACTGATGTATAGCTGATACATTGAATTCTGAGCCCACCTGATTCTCACTTCCTTAAAAGGATTTGACTACATGAAACAAATGAGTAGTATAATAACTTATAGGGAGAGATGTAATATCTGTTATGTGTACTATATTTAGGGCAGAAAGATGACATTTGGTAGATGTTATAATCTCCTGATTGATCTTTACTGAGTGCTGCCACTTCCTGGTAGAATTCTGATGATATCACTTAAATGGGAAAAAAATTATATATTTGAAAATTATTCAGTTTTGCTCTCTTCTGTGAGACCAAAATAAGGTGTTCTATTTAAATGTACTCCTACATGGATTTCACTGTATAATGGTACTCGGTGGCAGCAGCTTACACAGTAATGCTGCTTCATATTAAAAAGCATGAACGGACCTACTGTAAACTGCAGTAATTGTTTCCTGCATTAATGAAAAGATCTTTCATCTTTCCAGAACAGGAAATTCAATTGAACTAAGAAGCTATTAATCCAGAAGTTCAGACATTTGCAGTGTTTACATATCTCTGGTACCAATACCATAGAACAACCTATGCAAGCAGAAGCCTCTGGATATGAATATCACAGATCTATCATGTTAAGCATAAAAGTGTTGAAAGTACTTTCAGTCTATGTCTTTTTAAGAAGACATATACTTTCCAAATATGGAAGCAAGACACATTTTTTGACATTTTGCTGAGCGTCCAGTTGATTCTGATGACTTTTCCCCTTGCTGAGGAGAGGGCTGCCTTTTGGCTCAGCAGTGTTGGTCTCTGGGAATGCATTATGCCACATTGCTGTTGACTCTGTTGTCTCTCCACTGAACACAAAGTTCAAATCTATGAGTCTTCTGCTCTTAACTGCCTGAAAGGAGTCTTAAGAAAAAAAAAACCTCTTCCATTTGGGCTGGCTTTGTTTTTACTCCTTGAGAGTGCTCAGTATACACCAGAGGAATGAGTGCTAATTAAGAAGGTGAGACAAAAGGGTGGATGTTTTGACATATTGTTTGCTGTTTCTTTTCCAACTGTCATCTATATCACCCAAATAAAAAAAAAAAAAAGACACAGTGGCTCTCGGGACAGCGAAGACCCAGTTATTATGAACAAGATCCTTTAACTACCATCATGGGTGTTAAAAATTTCTGCAACTCTCTATGTTAGCTAGCATAATCACTCAGTGTTTTCAGGATCTGAATTCCACTGAACTGACTGGAACCAGATACATCTGGGGGAAATGTATACTGTCAATTCAACCCAAGATTAAATAATCTCATACGTTGAAATCTAACAGGGAATCTTCTAGCTACTGCTACCACCTACAGCTCTGCCCAGGTAAGTAATTCTGACATGATATAATGTCAAAATATGGCACACACATGGACACATATATGATTGATGGATGGGTAAATTAATTTCTAAAAGATTTAAAAAATAAAAAGAAACATTCCCTTGAAATGACCAGAATTATTTAATAACTGCCAGTAAGACACCAGGTGCACTATCCTTAGTATGACTATGTAGAACATGTGGATTCACACTGGCTCAGTGCAGCCCTGGCTCTCTGTTCCAGCGTAAGGCTTTGGGCTTTGAAAATTGTTAGCAATAAGAGCCTGGGAAATTACAAACCTGGGGTAGCAGTAGCAGGGGCCAGTGATTAACCAGCATGGAAATTGCTGACAAGCAACATAACAAGGACAAGAGGGGAAGATGACAAGACCTGGAAATCTTTGCTGTCTCCAGTTCTTTCCATTCTCCTTCAGTGCTCTTAGCAAAGTGGAAATCCAGGTATTTTTTAAATTGTATACTATCTAGCACTGATGCCATGTCCTAGTACACTCCCTTCCTTTCTCACAAAAACTACGACTCCATACAAAAGGTTGCGTTTACCCATTTCTTTCTTTTACGGTATCATTACTTTTCTTTTTCCTTAGATTGCACATGTTCTGGGAAGCACAATCTCTCCCTGCATTTGCCATTACACAGTGAGAAAGATAGCGATTGTAATCTATATAGATGGCCATAATATATATGTCAAAAAGTGACCCTAGAGGCTGATCTCTGCCTAGCATTTATGTGCTAGCAGTCAGGACTCTGGGGAAGGTACTGCATAACGCAGCATAAACTGCGGCCCGTTGAGATGGTATTGGGCCCTGCTGTACTGGCAGCACGAATCACTGGCAATGTTTTGCCCCTTTGTCTACAGAAACAAAAGCTGGCTGACACACTTCTAGCAGGCTGATACCACTTCAAGGTACCTATTTTTTAATGCTCTCCATTCCTTCTCTCCCTGCTACGAAAGGAGAAAAAGATTCTACAGAAGGGAAGTGCAAATAAAGTGCAGTACCATCACACATAGCTTTCAAAACAGGAGAGTGTCTTCCAAAGCAGATCTAATAATCAACACTAACAAAACCATCAGTGCCAACAGGGGCTAACTGTTAACCCATGCCAACAAACGAAAGCAACAGCATTTTAGCTATCCCCTTAGTGTTAAAATTCAAAACCTCAAAATGAAAAACGTTCTAGCTGGAACCTAGCAAATGTCCTATCCCTCTCCTGCACCAATCTGTCTTTCCTGCCCATCAAATCCAATTGACTGGCAGGCAATTTGTGTGAGCCTTTGTACTATGTAAGCTCCAGTAACTCCTTCATTTAGAAAGCCTTT
>NW_009269998.1:2043896-2045373 GCF_000687185.1 Egretta garzetta
AGCTGGGATAGGCCAATGGCCATAACTAGCCGCTTTCTCGTTATTTTACTTAACCGAGAGTGATGAGATCTTACCAGCCCAATTAGCATCTAAGTCTTGTCAGACTATCTTATCTCAGACTTGGTCAAGATTGTTTGGACAGATGAAAATACAGAGCTAAAAAATACTGGTAATGACATATTTTATGACACAAATTGGTCATTTCTTCAAGGAAGAGGAAGGATTCTTTCTCTCTTGCCATTTCCCTAGCAACAGAGAAAATGAGGGGTTCTTTTTCATTTATAGAAGAGCCTTGATTTCAGGATTGCCGGAAAACAGAAGCATCTGCTTGTAACCAAGGCATCTTCTGAATAGCACAGGACTTTCAGTTAAAACCCTAAGAGCTTTTTAGACCCTATATCTTACTATGGCAATTATTTCAGCTAAAAGGAAATTACAAAGCCTGAGGTATGGGAAGGCTTTCATCACACCATGTAGTGCTTGTATTGTAATTCCTCCCTAGGAGAGAACCTGCTTGACAAATACTATAAATAGGAGCCTACAGAAGAGGATAAATAATTATTTGTCTGCTGATAAATTCTGACAGATCATCTTTCCTGTGCAACTTGAGTGAAAGACATAATCGGAAAGTCCTTAGGCAAATAGCACTCTAAATCCAAACTACCTTGAAAAATATTGAAAGCTTTAAAATATTAATTTACATTTTTCTCTTTGTCAGTGAGGTAGTATCACTGAACTCTAAGCGTCATATTGACATAGGACTGTGGAGATTTGGGTTTGGGGTATTTTTTTTTTTTTGCTTTTTCACCCTGTTAATGTTTCATAGAATTATTTTCATTCACACTAAATTCAGCCTAGCTCTCAAGCACTGCTTTTTGTCAGAGAGGCTGGCCACTCTCTCAGCTGAGAGAAAGGGTTAAAATGAATCATAATCAATTCATTAAATCAATATACAAAACCCAAAATTTCTTACTAACTGCTACACTTGTTCTTTAGTCAGAGTCATTGTGCCGGTTTCAAATGGACAAGCAGGTAATACTGGAGAAAAAAGCATAAAAATTCTCCAACTATAATCTCATTATGTAATGATTACTGCAGTCTCCAAACCAAGAATTTTGGCTAGTCTCATTTCTTATAGACACTGAAGAAATTTTTAGGCAAGGCCCTCGGATGACTGTACAAGTATATGTCATTAAATAGAACCTAGAAATGGAAACAGATACACTCTCCACAGCTTCTTTACTGCTCTCCTGCCAATCTGCAGGGAGAGAAGGTGACTAGTGCTGAAGATGAATGAGAGAAGTATTTCTCCTTTTCCGCCAGACCAATTATTTTTAGAATCACTGTGCTGCTGACAGTTTGGGGCCTGCTATGATAGCAGATCTGAAAAATCAGAATAACACAACTCTAGTGTACAAAAGGATAATGATTTTTAAGAGATTTAAAAATGCATGAATGCATAAAAATCTGTCTTCCA
>NW_009269998.1:2045480-2056313 GCF_000687185.1 Egretta garzetta
ACAGCTTAGGGTTGGGGTTTTTTTTTTCCATTTTTGCCCATGAAATCAAACATATAAAATGAAATTATAACAGTTCATATTCAAAATGAACTCCATGCCAGATCTCTGAAGAATAATGATGCTAAAAATAAAACGTTACCAGGGAAACTGAATGGAACAGAAATTAGCAATAGGGCCTGATCTAAAGCCACTGAGATAAATGGGAACAGGATCAAACTACACTGAAGAAAATAAATCTGTATTCCAGAATTTCCTCCTTTCACATTTTAGTGGCTTCTGTTCTATGTTTGTGATGAAATCATTCTGAGCTGAAATAACACATAACCTGTCAATAGAATACAGGCTCCTAAGATTCACTGCACTGGGTACCATGAATTCAGCAAGAGGAGCTCTTGTGTGGGCTTTTTTAAGAGGATTCTGGCCCATTTTTGCTCCCTTGTCCTTTAAGGCTACAGACTAGAAACAGAAAATGGGCTTTGGCTGAGGAAATACTAGAGAAGAGCAGAGAAGGAGACGCTACAGCTGATGGCATGGGAAGCCTGCAAGGCACATCTCAGCCTGGATTTACCTTGTGGAAGATGGAAGAAACATGGCAGACACTGGTAACACAAAAGCATCCCAGAGTGACGATGGAGAATCTACAGCTGGCTGATGGAGGAAAGGGGCCAGCTGGTTGGACAACTGGCTCAGCAAGAATGCAGAAAAGGAAGTTACTTCATGACAAGGAGGAATGAGGCTGAAGTCCAAGTTCCAGTGCTCAGGATGAGGCAGACACTGCAAAGGAAATTCAGTTGTAAAATGGTCTGTGTTTTCACATAAAGAAAGCAACAGGGATAAAAAGACAAACTGGCTCAATTTGCTCTCAGAACTATAAGGTATTGTCCTTGAGAACATTATCTACCAACTTTATTTTTGTGTCATTGACAGCTGCTATTAATTACTTGGCTAGCACTTCCTGGTCCTGGGGCCATAGGCTGTAACTGCTTTTTTGGAGACGGACAACATGAAAAACGGGGGAAATCCTATTGTATAAAATCCACCTCACTTTGTTCCATCAGTAACAGAAAGGCACAGCTGAATGCTAATGCTTTCAGGACCCCCAAAACTGTATTGTCACAGCACTAGGCCAGACATACAGACCTCATGCAAAAGAAGTGGCTTTTGTTGAAATCCTCATCATTGTCTTATGACAAAGCCAAAAGCCCGGATGCAACGGGAACCACTCCACTAGTAGCCCAACAGACCAAATATTTGTGTGTGCAAGTAACATTACTGCAATCCATGGGAATTCTGATATAATTATGCCCACACTAATGTGATCAAAATTCTGTAATTTTACTCCTGACAGAGAGGATTCTTGGATGTTCTTGGATGCTGTATTACTGCCTATAATTGGTTAGTTCTGTCTTTTTATTCAGTACTAGTTTTCATAGTGCTATTTTGTTTTCCAGTGCAAAGAGTTTCTTGCTAAGTCTGGTTTAATGATTCTTTCTTCCAGCAATATAGGAAATCTCAGAGTACCTTATTTCACTACAGCTGATGAGGCTACTCTGTACATCCTTCCATGCAAATTTTGTTATTTACTAGCAGGGTAGTGGGGAAGGAGAAACAGGAAAAAAATTCCCATTAAGCAATTCACCATTTTCTATTAAATCAAGAATGGGGTAGATTCTGCTCTTGTTTACACTGACACAATCGTGCTGATGTGTAGAGGGCTTTGTACAGGCACAGGCAGAGGAATGCTTCAGCCATAAGTATATTACTGTTGAAGTGACAAGCATGATTTTGCCAAAGTAGTCTGCCTGAGGACTTGGAGAGGAGTTAAATCACCTCTCTCTCCAGCGAAGAAAGAAGCAGGTACCCAATTATTTCTAAAATACTGTTTCAAACGCAAAACAGGACTTATTTCATGTAGATTTGCAGTAAGGGTTTTTTTTTAAGTGAGGGAGAATGCTGACATCTACAAAGCTGAAATAGATTTCCCATCCGTTCCTTCATAAGCAGCTCAAAGGCTGGTTCATTTCTGTGTTCCAAATTCCCTGTTCCAAAGCCAATCTCCCATTTAGGGGTCAGTCCTGGACTTCCCTGTAAGGCTATTGCTATTACCGCAATTAACAACCCTTCCACAGCAAAAGCTTTACTCTGTTAGTACCTCTGGTTATAAAACAAACCCAAGGTACAGCTCCTGGCATGGCTTTTTTCAACTGCCTGAATGTCCTCATACAGAAGGGTGAACAACTCTCAATAGCTACGTGGAGCCAACTGCCTACAAGAGGTCTCCAAGCCTGGCCTGCCCTGCACCGATTTCCCCCTTAACATAAGAGCTAATAACTTGAGTCAGTTTTACGTAATTAAAATTTCATCTGTTCTTTCACTTATATTAGCAGCTCTTCCATCTTGTGTTTCTAAACTCCTTTTGAGAAAGTCAAAAGGTGGAGAATTATTCAGGATACATTATGTTAAGTGTCTAGATACTCTAATTTCAGCATAGAGATACACACATTCATAGGGAGTATAGAGTCACCTACCACAAAATAAAAAAAAACCCCACCCTCTCTATTTCTGAATATGTTAGTCTGCTGCTATAAAATAGCCAATTAACTATTTTCAGACAGAAGACATTACTTCAGGATTATTTACAGAGAAGTACGATGACTCCAGACTTGACATCTCCATCCCACATTTGCTAATTTTAGCACCAATCTCAAGCTTATTTCCTCACTTCACCCACGACTTTGCTGTGGTATTGGTATCAGAGATCTCTGCCACGATATCCATTCCTACTCAGTGATGGCAGAAAGGCTCCCCTGTTTATGCTATTGCTCCCTAACTGAAGAAATCTTAATATCTACCTCCTCTTTCAAAAGAGTGAAAGCTTAATACTTGCCAAAGTAACTCCCTTAATACCTGTCTGCCCTTGAGGATCATGGTGTAAAAATCCTCTGCATCCCTAGGCTTGTTCTAGATAAACCCTAGAAACAAAAACACCAAAGAAAACCTATCCTGCCTATGGCACTGACAGCTTCACACAAATCATTCCAGTCCAAACTCACAGAGGGCACGCTGCTTGCTAGGAGCACACTGCCGCATGTGAACGCAGACAAATTCCACATAGCAATGTCTATAGCACATCGCATCTTCAAAGCACTGGTGTAAGCAGAATTATTTGATCCTCGCAGCATGGCTAAAAGAGGATCATTATACCACTATATACCTAACAAGCAAGAAGAGCGAGCTATGAGGCGAGCTATGTTTGCAGGGTCTTCTCAGACCTCCAATCATTTAGTTTGTCTTCTGCAGTTCAGAGGCTTACCTCTCACACAGGTATAACATAGGCTGTACTTGACATAAAGGTTTAAAAAGAATCCCGTCGTACTGGCCCCTGCCACTGAGCCCCACGCTCTGAGTTGTCTTAATTCCTCACCATTTAGGAACTTAGTGCCATGCTTTTTCAAGCCGTTACTCATCAACTTAATGGTGGTTTTCACTCTCCTAACTGAAAAAAATAAAAATAAAAAAGAGAGAGATGCAGAACTAACCACAGCAGATCATCAGCTAACACTGAAAAGCCTTAGGGCGTTCACCTAACTCCAAGTTCTCCATTCTGCTGGAGAAGTCACTATAACCCACTATACAGAGAAGAGAGGAACAGCAGCTTTAACTGGCAGCACAGACAGATACTGGCACGTGTCAAAAGTTTAAAGTAGCAGAAACTCAGGGCAACCTTTTTTGCAAAGAAATTTTCCTTTTTGATGAAAATTCTAAAATTAATAGCTCTTTTCACTTAAAACAATCATTATCATTTAAGGTGGTAAAAAACAAGTGAACCAGGCAGAAACTTCTGGACTTAGACTCATCCCCTTCTTTTCACTACCCACTCCTCCTGTGATACTCGCAAGGAATCTGCCAGCTTGAAACCTTAGACTGGGACGGAGGAGAAAAAAAAAAAAAAAAAAAGAAAAAACTTTGTAAGAACAGAGGTTTGAGAGAAAGCTGTAGGTCTTCAAGTCTAGGTTGCCTGCAAAAGCAAACATGCATGAAATAAATGTCTAATTCTGGCATTTACAGTATAGAAAAAATAAATAAAGTACATTCAACATTATGCAGTGAAACACAGTAAATATGAGAGAATGAGCACTGAAGTACACTGAGACAAGCAGCAGCAGCATCTGAAGGGTCAGCCGGATAGAGGCTAATTTCCCATTCATGTGACTACAACGTATAGATGCATCGCAGGGCCAGTATTTTGGCATTGCTTATTAGCACTGCTGAACTCTCCAGAGTTACCTGCATTTGATGTGTTTGTGTCAAGCCTTACGTGTGCCCTTGGGTTTGCTTGTGAGCCATGAAACACTGACCCTGCAGCTGGATTTCTGCCAGAGGAGCTCTGTGCATAGGCAGGGGCTCTGCAAACGCACAGAGACTTTGGTGTAAAGATCCCTTTGCAGGTAAGTCCTTAGATTCTGAGCAGAGTCTGTCTTATATTTGTATATTGAGTCCATGAACCTTATCAAGACTTCTAAGGGTAACTGTAGCATAGATAACTACTAAGCGGTAATAGTTACTATGCTATTATGGTTTTATTCTGCTTCTCTTGTGTTATCCTTATTGAAGTCAGCTGCACTATTTCGATTTTCAACTTTCTCGAGTCTTTTAAAGACGTCGCTACATTTTAAAGAAAGGAATCTTAATTCTCTTTCATGCATAAAGTACTCAGGTTTTTACATTAGAAACAATGAAGAAGTCAGCTGGAAAACAAAACTATTTGTCATTTCTATCAGATGGAATTTAGCAATTACTAAAGCCAATACACAAGAAAGAAACAGCTAATATTAAAATCCAAAAGTACAAAATGTTTCTTCCTCTTGCCCGAGTCACTTTACATTGGTCAAGTAGGAGGGTAGGAGTTTGCTCTTTTAAAAACATGATCCCACTCTTACGCGTCTGGGTTTGGCTCATGAGTCATGATAATTTGGCTGTGCTAAATCAACACCAACCATTCCAGCTGTAAGAATGAAACCATGAGGAGTACTGAGAGACCACGTGGAAGTCCTCAAATCTCAAGATAGAAGTAGGCAAATGAGTATCAAAGAAGGCCTGATTCAAATTCCAGTTAAGTCAAAGGAAAGAGCTTTTGAAAGGAATTTTGGATAAAGCTTTGTGAACTCAAGAAACTGGTTAGCTCAGTGATATTTTTGTCATCATGAATTGTTTGAATAGGAACCCAAATTAATCCTATACAATTATTCAGTGACTGCATTTGCATTGTTGCAAGCCTACACTTCTCATAGTGGCTTTGAGTTCTCAAGCTATGCTTGTCACTCAGTCACAAAAAGTCTGAGAGTCCCCATCAGAACCCAGACACTGTTGTGAATGTCACAGTGAAACATCTGCCACTGAGTATTACAAATCCCTTTGCGTTCTAAAGACTGGCTTGCATTAAAGCATCCACGCCATAGTCAGAGGGTGGGTGCAGCCAAGCAGAGAAAACGCTGAGAGCATGATGACTGCTATAAAAATGAACCCCCCATCTCATAGCTTGTTTCCACTGAGGAATATTACTCAGGGATTAGAGTCTTCTGGTATTCCTCCTCCCATTCTTCTCCACGTCTCCTTTTAGAATATACTGGGAAAAGCAGAAACGGACTTTTCAGTGCAAATATTTGCTCAAGGGAATTGACCTCAACAGTCATTGTGTTCAACACACGATGAAGTCTGTACCCAGGCATGGGTGCCAGAGCTAGGTTAATGCTAGCTCAGATATGTGTATCCATACTATTGTTAGACTTTCCAGGTATAGAGAGGACACACTGATAGGTTTATTAAAAAATCCTCACCCTTAGTCTGGAAATCACTACTTGTTCAAAACAAAGGCCAGTCTATCTGGCACCAATAAATACAGTGTGAGTCCAAATCGAAGAACTGTCCCCCCTCTTGCATTTACAACTCTACTGACATTTATAACCTCCCCACTACATAACTTCCTTTTTCCCTTCCTCCCAAATCAAAGAACTGCCCCCCCTCTTGCATGTATAACTCTACTGACATTTATAACCTCCTCCTCCCCACTACATAACTTCCTTTTTCCCTTCCTTACTGTAATCAGAAGCAATGCTAACCTCTCTAAATCCATGGATTAAACCAGGGTGCACTTGCCATGAAGAACTTTGGCAAAAATCCCTAGCACATGTAGCGGCTTATGCATTCATGACACCACACTGCAACATTGGGGCTTTTTGGTGGTTAAAACTGTCACCACTCTGCAGAAGTAAAAAGTAAAACTAGAGAAGGTCAGGATAGGCGAAGGATACAATAGAAATCCTGGTCCAAATGCGTGCCTCACCAGATGCAATTGCTTTGTCTAAGCCTAGAAAACACAAGCCTTCCATCATCTAGCAGTATAAAATATTTTATCTTTTAAGAATCAAATCAGATGTCAGTGGCCAAATTAAGAATTAATTTATGCCAGCATGATCTGAAGTAACTTCAGTGCAATCAGTGGAGCCCTATGAATGAGAGCGGCTGTTATACCAGATTCACGCTCAATGATTCTGCAATCACTTTTATTTAGTCACCTAACAAGTAAAATGATGTTGGCTGCTCTCTGAGCTTTATTGTCTCTAAAATGTTATTGATTTTTGTTTTCTGGACTCTGACAGAAAGGTTCACAATATAGGTGCTAATCAGTGATTTTTAATGGCTATTCATTTTACACACATTTTTGGTTCTTAGGCCAAATTTCTATACCCAACCCAAACACAGCTCAATATTATTATTATTATTAATCATTTGTTCAGAGTTGTCATCATGGGCTAAACCTTTTCAAGTTGATGTCCCAGGGTTCATGCACAACTTTGCAAACTCAAGGGTGGATTTTAATAATGTGTTATTGACAGCATTGCATCTTTTGTGTAATTACTCTAGCTCAGATAAAATGTAGGCATAAGAATGCCAGAGTATGATATTTTCCTTCCTTACTTTTTAAAATCTTTGTATAGACTTTCAGCAGAGTAGATTCTAAAAATCAATTTAAATGTAATTATTTCTGCAGAAACCCTATTTTAGATTTACAGACATAACCATTTACTTCAGCTTGCATGCCAACTCCTCTGCTTGGGAAGAGAATCAACAATACGTGATTTATATCTCCCTTCTTCCACCTTTCTCTCCTGCATGTCCCACATACCTCTCTGAATGTCAGGAATCAAAGCCTGCACGATATCGGCTCAACACATTAAGTTAAATTAACAACAAAGCAAAGATCCCAACTCCAAATTTGTCACTTCTGAGTCATGTACACATCAAAATGCTCAGTAGCTATGTTAATATAACTTGCTTCCTAAGCATTATATATATATTGCATTATCGCTACTAAAAAATAATTATTCACTACAAATGCCTCTTCGTCTTTACAGTAGAGGCACGGGAGCCTGCTCAAAATTTTAAGACTACATGGGAATTTCTGGGGGAGGGAAAGGAATCTGAAGAACTTTGTCTCAGTTGCTGTGGTTCCACTTGTAAGAGACTGAAATGGCAAGTTTGGGATGATTCAGATACGTCCCTCTCTCAGAAAAAGTCAAACACTGAATACCAAGTTATATCTCCTCTGAGAGTTCTTATATAGCACAGCCGGTTGCAGCAATGTCAGGAAGTTAAGCATCAGACAACTACTTTCAAATGCAGATCCTTTTCTGCTCTTGAAAATTAATTAAGGCTGAAATTACAACTTTGAGGTAGGTCACCTGCTACTGTGCCTGATTCTACAGAAATGAACTCAGCGAGCCAGGTGGCACTGCTCACATTCCCCCCAAAAAAGTCATGACACATATTCTCTCTCCCCACTGGGAGCCCGGTCTGATGTGCCCTACTTCTACGACCTGTTCATAAAGAGGAAAATAAGCCTGGATGTAGGCCAGGTCCTCAAACTTTGAAATCAGTCAATAGTATTATTTACTGAAAAGCCAGCGTTCTGTGACATCAAGTACAAATAAAAGCTCGTATTGCAATTAAAACCAATAAGCTAATAAGGCAGTAGGCTTACAGTATTCTTAAAAGACTTTGAGGGACTGTAGGTTTTACAGTATTAAATAAATATGCATTGTTGTGGGTAAGATCTTGCCATGAATAAAAGTAATCAAGACCCTGTATATTTTACACAGCTTATATGTGTTGGTAACCTGATATACAGGCGGAAGGTACCATTCCAAGGAGATGCCCTGCAGTCACCTTCAACAAGCTGAAAGCACAGAAGGGAAAAGAGGATGATGGAATTTTATAACTTTATTTCGTTTGATGTAGATAGACTATGAATACCTGTAAAATAGCCGTTTATACATATATACATTTGTTTCCCTGGGTCATTACCATTTTTTGTAGTCAGGCTTCTGTCACCACTGGGTGTTAAGGGCATGCATGTCCTCTCCTACATCTTTTCCATACATCTTTCCATACACTATACCTACATATTTTCTTTTTTTTTTTTTCTTCGTTGTCTGCAGTATGGGTCTAATCCACCAGTTTCAGAGGGTACTGGACTGTACCTTACACAAGGAATTTCAGCCTACTGCAGTTTTAACATACAAAGATCTGAAAATTTTCCATGAGATTAAGCACCCACAATGCAACGGAGTACATCAGTACACTGCAGTTGATGGCATTGCGTTGAACAAAATCCACATAAAATACGAGTTTAGAGCAAGACTCATCAGAAGCATGGCAATGGACAAAAGCAGACCTGCTGGCTACAAAAAGTTAAACAATCATGGAATGAAAATCAGACATTTTCACAGGTAAACTACTGTGGAGCTTCATAGCTTCAAATAAACTGAAGTCTATTACTCTATCTTCGTCCCTCCATCCTCCATGTATTTTTCAAATCTGTCAAATAATGACCAAGTAACTCCCTTTCACTGTCTATTAAGTAATTTTCTTTACTAACATCACCTCATCTTTTTGTTGCACCAATTCTTTTTTTTTCATTTCACAGTTCATGGCCAATTACTGTTTGTTCCATTCCTTCTTCTAATTTACTTTCTCATCATAATCTTCTTTACCAGCTGCATTGAACAGTAAGTATTCATTACTTCTAAATGTTTGTAACAGTGATTCCATGGAGCCTGCGGGTGCTAGTATAATGGCCTGTCAAAAATAAAGTGCATAAAAGAAGAAGGATTTATAGGAAGAGAAATACCTGTTCACCATTATAACCTATATCCTCTTAGTTGTATTTCAGGTGGTAAATATTAGCTGCAAACTTCACTTGTGCTTGAATTAGGAAACAAGGGGGCTTGTGTGAATGTAGAAAGGTGGCTCTAAATAAATATATTGCAAGTTTGGGACTAGTGTTTTGATTAACTTGATCCCAAAGAAGAGAACTGGCATGGAGACAACTCATTCCATTAAAAGGTTGATTTTTTTTTTTTCTTTCCTTTCATGTTTTGCCATGGAGAAGGATAAGCACTTGGAAACATTGTTCTCAACAGAACCATGCATATTAGACCACAGCCAGCACACACCAAGCAGAGGGAACAAGTGCTTGCTGGGTACCTAAGCTCAGAGCAGCAGCCTGGTAATTTGCCGCATGTCCTTTCCCATTGCGCATGGTATATGAAATATTTGTCGGGACCGCAAAGTCTTTATGAACATTTCAGTCTCACTGAGAAAAACAAGCTGATCTTCTGGACTGTGGGATGAAGAACAAACATTTCTGAAGGGCGTGAGAAAGTGCCCATACTTGAAAAATTACATTGTACAGTAGATTGTAAAGAAACTAGATAAAGCGTGTCTGCTGATGCAGTAAATTAACAGAGTGTTGTGTTGGGGTCCATGTGTCCTGCATCATTGCCAAACATCCACAGTATCAGTTTCAATGACATTTCCATCTGTTCGCTCTCTTTACTGCACTAGAGGAGATTCTTCTCTATATCCATGTTTGAGTCATTAGTATATAGCCTATATGTATGAGGTTAGAAGGCATGAAGTTGAATAAACTTTACCATTTTGTACAATTCAAAGCAAAAATTCGCATATAAATTGTTCTTGGGTTCAATTAGCTTTTCATCTCATTGACACTTTTCTATTTTATCTTACCTGAAATTGTCGGCAGTTATGTTAGGGTCTGTACTGGGAAAATGAGTGCCTACCTAAAACTGAAATAACAAACTGAAGTAGTTTGTTTGCCTGAAAAGCAGCTCTGCACGCCTAATATTTAACACAAGATCAAATAAACTTTACCTCCCTCCACCCTAAAAAATTCACCTCAGTGGCTCTCACTTGCTTTATTTTCTTTTCTGTGCATTCTACTGGCAACTACAACCAACCTGTTTTCTCCCAGCAACATTTTACCTTACCAACAAGCCCATATGCTTCTGTGACATACAATGACTGTACATGAGAGTGTCTACTATGGATACCTGAAAACATGATATGATTTTGTAACACATGCATATAATAAAAAGGTACAGAAGAGAATATTACTATTTTGTGATAGAAAATATCATTAGTATGCAAAATACAAAGTTATAAAACAAGAACAGACTGCAGCTTTTAGTACAAAATGATAAAATTATAACTGCCTATAATACAAAGAAGATTCATAGCCAGCGAAAGTTGCAGAAAGAGCCATATGTCAGCTTTTCTGAATGCCTTAACTAAAGTTCATGAGAAAATGGGATAACCTGCAAGAAAAGCAAACAATAGTACAAGTCCATGTAAATTATCAGACATCACATTTAACACCTAGCTTGCTCAGCCTCCATCATTTCTGTATAGCTATAGAATCATAGAATCATTTAGGCTGGCAAAGCCCTTTAAGCTCATCCAGCCCAACCGTTC
>NW_009269998.1:2056760-2059221 GCF_000687185.1 Egretta garzetta
CCCAGGTCCTTTTCTGCCAGGCAGCTTTCCAGCCCCTCTGCCCCACGCCTGGAGCATTGCCTGGGGTTGTTGTGACCCCAAGGCAGGACCTGGCCCTTGGCCTTGTTGAACCTCACCCAATTGCCCTTGGCCCATGGATCCAGCCTGGCCAGGTCCCTCTGCAGAGCCCCCCTCCCCTCCAGCAGATTGACGCTCCCACCCAGCTTGGTCTCATCTGCACACTTGCTGAGGGTGCACTCAATTCCCTTGTCCAGATCATTGATAAAGATGTTAAACAGAACTAGTCCCAGCACTGAGCCCTGGGGAACACCACTTGTGACCAGCTGACGACTGGATTTAACTCCATTCTCCACAACCCTTTAGGCCTGGCCATCCAGCCAGTTTTTTACCCAGTGGTACAGTTTTTTACCCCAGAACATACAGCTCAGGCAGACGGAGGCAGAAAAAGCTTTAAGCGCCTCTTCATTGGATTTGCAATGTCTGGAGGCTGAGGCAAGCCTGAAGGCTGTAAATCTAAACCTCATTTGTCAAGCTGTATCCCGCAAAGCTTGTTGTTACAAAGATGTCTTGCCCCAACCTGCTCTGAAACCTGGTGCCCAGACCGGACAGCTGGACAACATAGGTCCATCACACTACTTCTCTTCTAAGCAACTTCTGTTCTGTAAGTTACAGGATGAACCCAAAGAAACAGTGGCCTTGATGGCAGACACCAAGGTCCGCCATTGTCACGAGAAAAGGTAATATGTCACGTCCTTGTCAAGGCAATATTAAAAAGGAAAATGCATACCTCTATTTTTGATGTTTTGTTGAAATGTAAATGAGGATAGCAGTGGCACTTTTATATTTGATTTATAAGACATAAAGCAGAATTAATCTTAAGGGTTATTCTGAAGCACTCAAACAGCATTTTATTTAAGTAGGCGGTCTACTGTCACACTACAGAGCACAGGACAGCAACATAGTAAGCTACATGTGCCTTAAGAAGTTCCCTTGAAATGGCATCAGGATTCAAAACAGCAAACCTTTGATTTGGGTGATTCCATTAACAGCTCATTTGGTACTTCAGTATGAAATGAGTTAATTTCTCCTGTCAGAACTTCTTTTTAGAAAAACAAAGGGTCTGATAAAAAAAAATACATTCCCAACAGTTGTTTGCTATTTTAGGCTGTTATTCTTTTATATATATATATATAAACCACACGCATTATTTTAGGATATACTAAAAATAGTTGCAAGGTATAATTTGAAATAGCCTTTCAAAATCCTGAAATCAAATGCTACAACTGAAATAGTGTGAATTTCCAATATGCAGAAAAAAGTTTTAAAATTTGCTTTGTTCTAAATGAAAATGGAATCAAACGACACTTTCCTTGCTGCAGTGTGAATTCAGAGCTTTACCCAATGCTATGCAGGGGCTATACAAGAGGCTAGGATAGAGCACTGCATAAGCTGTGTCAGAATGAACGCTAATGCACAGCTTCAGTGCAGTCAACAGATATTCTACCTCCCCATATGGCTAAGACAATAATTAACTGGTATTATTGCACGACATCTTGTGGTTTATTACTAACTTAAGCATCTGAAACATCAAAAAAAAGCGCTAAAGCTGATCAGACCTGAACTCAGTCTAAGTGATGTTCAAGCAGCTTTCAGCCTTTTACTACCCTAAATGCAAGTGCAGCTGCTGACTGTGTCAACGTAGCCAAACGGCAGCAGCTGTCTGGATTCCACTCCTGGAAAAGGCTACTGGGAAGGTGGTTTACCAGAAAGAAAGAGAAAATCCCATGATGCCTAGCTTTAATTCTCTCCATTTTATTTTATTTTTTTTTTTAATACTGCAGTGCAGTGTAGTGGAAAAAGAAAGCTTGCTGAACCTGATAAAAGCAGATTTCTGCTTGAGATCAAAGCAAAAGTACAGTCTGCGATGGAGTAGCTTTGCCCTTCACAGCAAGTTCACTTGACGATGGCAAATATCTACTGCATGTTTACAAAATGGTCTGAGGAAAAATAACTGATTTCTGAAACAGATTGGATGGTTTGAAAGAGGAAAGGCACTGGCTGCTCATTGAAAAATCTCTCTTTCTAGGCAGCACTGTAGGAGCAGCCTGGCTGATGGCAGGACAGACGGCTGCACATCCACCTGGTGGCTGAAATAATTATATACTGAGTATTTCTGAGTTACAAAGAACAGCATGATACAAAAACAGCAATGAAAATGTATCCACCTACAATTGTACCAACATGTTTTTATAGGTGCTTTACCTGAGTGTCCTGGTTTCGGCTGGGATAGAGCTAATTTTCTTCATAGTAGCTAGCATAGAGCTGTTGCCAAGTAGTGCTCAGACTACTCAAGGACTTTTTGAACTTCTCCTGCTTGCCCAGGTGCATAACAAGCTGGGAGTACAGCACAGCTAGCACAGCTAACCCAAACTGACCAAAGAGCTATTCCATACCATATAAC
>NW_009269998.1:2059550-2079918 GCF_000687185.1 Egretta garzetta
TGCATTGTGCATCATTCATTTTGTATATTCTGTATATTCTGTTATCATTCTCATTATTACTATTATTATTATTTTCTCTTATTAAACTGTCTTTATGTCAGCCCTCGGCTCTAACCTTTTATTTTCTTTCCGATTCTCTCCCCCATCCCACTGAGGGAGGGGGGAGTGAGCGAGCGGCTGCGTGGTGCTGAGTTGCCAGCCGGGTTAAACCACAACACTGAGATGTACCCCTGGCATAATGTGCATCCAGTGTTTGTGATCACCAGCTGGCTATTACAAGAGACATGTTCAGAATCAACATTTCTGCACATCCAGGACTCACCTCCCCCTTTTACTCACCACCACCCCTCAGCATTCTTCAAATCTATAATTCAGTAAAACAAGTAAAGCCTATGGAATTCTACCATCTTCACTGTCAGCTATGGCTGACAGACACCACACGTGTCTAATGTACCATATTCTGTTTTCTCAACATTTATAAAGTTCTTCGAGACTAATAATCATACATGTTGTGTATCTTGTAATCAGGACTGACTGGAGCTTCAAAGTGAAAAACAAAGTGCTACAAGAATTAGTTCTAGAATAGCTTGATGGAGAAAAATATCTCAGGGTATCGAAGGCCAAGCAGAAATATCAATAAAATAATGTAAGAAAAATCTCAACTGCTCAACTGTCTATGGTTCAGAGGGTTTTCAAACAATGTCTCGGTTGCATCAGGGCCTGATGTAAACTGGATTTAATGCCACCAGGTTAAACGACTGTGATATCCTCAACCAGAGCCACTTTTTACTAGTATCTGATTTGAGCCCTTGCAAGAACATCTACCATGGGATTTCTTGACATTTTCTACGCAATTTATTATCATCCACAGTTTGGTCATGAATGGGAAGATGATAAAAACTTTCTTCAAAATGTATAGCAGTTCTGCTCTTACATTCTTGCTATCCTGTTCTAAGAATATCCTTAAATAGCTCATCGCACCTCTCCATAAACAAGTATGACATAAAGCCATGATTTTTGTTTTCATTCTTTTCATCCATGGCAGTTACAAATGAACAAACTCACACAGACATTTTGTGATGCCTCTGACGAACCACGTTACTCAGGTGATAGCTTTCACTCCAAAGTGCAGCAGCAAAGCACCCAAAACAAAGACACTAGGAATAAAAATGATCAAAGTTGACATTATATTTCTGCATGGTTCCTACTGGTTAAAAATGCAGGCTGCTTTAGGATTGCACCAAAACATTAACGTTAACTTCCCTTTGCTAGTTCCAGATGAGATCTTGTTTATAAATCTTCTTGCAGAAAGCCTCTAAAAGGCAACTTGGGAAACACAAAACATTAAAAAGCTGGGTTTTGTGTCTCATTTGGAGCAGAAACACAATATTAAAAGCAGTTGAACGCCTGACAAATTAAGGGTTTACAAGAAAATTACTTCAACCAGTTACTATTTAAAAGCCAGGGCTTCATCTATAAACTAGATTAAAAGCAAATATAACTGTGCATTCCTATAATTGCTAAAATGTAAAACTCATACAAATTAAAGAAACAGAGAAAGTTTATTTTTCTAAAACTTGTCTAGTATTTCCCTGCAAATTTAGACAGAATTCCTAGGAATCCAGTCAGTTCTATTAAGAAAATATTCATGTGTCTGGAAATCTCAAACAGAAGCTATCCCAATCGTATAATTATAGCTTGTGTTACCAGTGCTAAGCATCCTTATAAAATATGCCAATAATGTCACTCTTCATGTCCAATGTGTCAATAAAATCACATTAAAGTAACAGAGAATAACCACAGCCTGCAACTAAAAAAGACGATGACGGGACGGGACGGGACGACGACACACCAAACCAACCCAAAACCAAAACGAACAGATTTTTTTTAAATGAGTGCAAGATAGTGAACACAAAATCCTCTGGTCTTTTGCTCAGACTCAGTACTTAGACTGCTAAAAGCAATATTTTCCAAATATATTTACAGCACCCCTGTAGGCAACTTTGTATTAGAGAAAAATAAAGTCTTGCAAGGAGAGCATGCAAAGATATGCAGATTTAATGTAGTTACAGAAGTCCACTAACCCTCTACCTTGGTCTAGCTGACGTAATCGCCATTAGCTACTGTCAGTGCAGAATACTGACTTATCGTGGGGTAACTTGCCCTGTACCAGTATTATTTATGTATTCTTTCTTCCTTTTCATTTCTAGGAGTTGTTTCAGAATTGAATTAATGATACATAGCAAGAATATAATGAAGCATTTCATATCTTCATCATAAGTTTGTATCTTCAAATCACATCTGTCATGGGATTAGTTTTTGTAGTTGTACCTACAAAACTCAAAATTTGTCATCTTTTAGCTGGTCCTAATTATGATTAAAGTGGTTTCTAACTGTAATTAGTTAATGATAAAAACACTTTAATGTGTTTTCATAACAGATGGATTGAAATCACGTTTGCTTTCCCTGTGGCTTTTTCACTCATTTCTACACAGCAGAAAAACAAAACAATGCCAGCATTTTTGTATAACTGCTGAAAAGGTTTCTCTTCTGGTTTTTTTACTTCTCTCTCCATCTACTCCATCTCCACAGCTGCCAGCTTCATCCCAACCCCTTGCTTCCACTGGTATCATTGATCACAAGATCCAGTACCATAATTTCCAGACATACAGTTTTCAGATGGGCTGTCATTCAATACAGGGAGGCAGCCATGATTTAAGGTTCCCACTTTCTAGCAGAATATTTCCACACCATAATGTGAGAATGAAGAATTCTGCCTCTTTCTCTTCAGCATACTATATTTCTTCTTGCTTTTCAGCACTGAATTTCACACTAAAATCACTCAAAACTTCAGACAAGTCTATTCTAAATACTTTCCTCTTTTGCAAAAACCCCCAAATCTTAACTCAGTATGGTCACCTACTTTCATTCACATTACAGAAATAACAAGATAACAAGTTTAATATATATTAGTTGTGTGTGTGTGTGTGGGGGGGGTGTTTCACTTAAAATTTTTTCTGGTTTTCTCAGGGTAGTTTTTCATGTTCTTCCTTTACTTTTAGAATAACACATAGTTAATATTTTTATTCAGTGGTTCTAAATAAAACACTCACTAAGGTGAGTTATTCTTTGGCAGACCAGATGGCTCATATAGATAGGACATTTAATTTATAAAGCTTTTTATGCACTTCCAGAGGGTCAAACAGATTCCATAATGTGTCTCCATGGATCTCATCCATGAAGGACAGGCTAGGGCCCACATACAGGCACAAACAGGCTGCTGTGAAATGATATACAGAGGTTGTCAAGCATAAACCAGAAAACAATTCGTGGATACAATTTGCTTCCATCAGTGGTAAAACTCTGAGCAGCTTCAGTTAAAGCAGCATGGCTGGAAAATCGGGACCAGAACAGTATTCCACCAGCACACCACCGGCCCATCTCATTTAGATACCAATCCTAATGATTTTTGCCTTGAAGAAATGGAAGTGCAGATGTGATTTAAGTATTCTGAAGTGCTGTAGTCTGTTGTCCGCTATCCTTTGTCAGAGTCTGTGTTTACTCACATGCGGTCATTAAAATACGGTATGTTACCTAAAAGTGAGAATTTACACAGTTCACAGAAAACTGTAGTGCCCAGGATGTAGCTGTTGATATCTGACATTCAGCTTTAAGATCACAAGCCAAATATAAATTTTTATTAGGGATTACTTTATGTTTGAATAATTCTATACTAGCAACGTTCCCAGTATTGCCAGAATGAGGAAATAAGGCATGGATACCATGCAGTCTCTAAACAACAAGATAAGTGATTCTCCTTTTACCTACACTTTGTACAGTCTCTCTCACTGCCACACAGCAGCTATCAAGAGTAACTACCACTGATTTTGAATAAAATTGTGAGTACAAGTGAGTACAAAAGGTACAACACAATAGAAAACTACATGCAACGTCAATGGGAACATCAAGGCTCTTGATAATTCAGTATTCCTCTCCAAAAATTAACATTAAAAATTGTGTCCAGTACTTTATGCATACAGTTACTTTGTATCCTGTCATATGAAACATCAGCTTTGCTGAAAAAGAGATACTAAATGCCTTCTCTTCTGCCTTCTGCTGTAAGAGCTCTCCTAAAAACAGCAGCCTTTCTTGGAAACAATAACACTAAAAGCACAAGCCTGACAGCTCTGTAAGAGTAGGTGCCTGTCATACGCAGTGACAGATAGTCATCCATCCACCCATTCACAATGACACAGCCTAAAATTATTATTTTTAAAAATCATTTGGTGGTGTTAAAATGTCTTACGGAGAAGGAAACATAATTAAAAAATCCTAATGTTAAGAGCTAGTTAAAACAGAATTCATTACAGTACACACCTGTTCTCAAATTCATTTGAAAAGCCAGAACTACAGTGAAAAGACACGTTCCCTTCTGCTTTTGTGAGCCTGCAATGTGATTTCCTGTCTCTTCTTCATAACCACGGGACAGATCAGAGCTAGAGTAATTTTATATTAGGTTGGCATGTCTTAAGAGCCTTGATTATTTCTGTCAAAGTCACTGTGGAAAGTTAAATGTAATGTTAGCAGCCAAATTGTTCAATATCAGTACTAAGATAGTGGGTTTGACCTTGACCATTTCTTGAGTAAGCCTCCTGGCACTGGGCACAAGGCACAGGATCACCCCCGTAATGTAAGAAAAAGGTTGTACCTAAGAAGGAGTGTTGTCTTCAGTCACAGATTGAAGTACCTGACCCTAAATTTTAATTGTGGTTGGGATGTATAATGCTCCCTTAAGACAGTGGATGGAGCCACTCCAAAATCCTCTGTGTGAAGGGGATACCAACGCTGGTTATGATTGTGGTAAGATTGCTTTTTAGAAGCAGCAGCAGCATTAACACTAATAGTAAATATAAGCCCATTTTTGGCAGCAAGGGTTGAAGAGGAGAGCACTTGGGACACCTTTACAGGCAAGAGATTTAATCTTAGTTCCCTAGAAAAAAAAAAACCTGCCCCCCAAAAGCTCACAATCTATTAATGATGTCACTTAACCACTGCTACCTTTTGTCACAGCTTCACTGACAATATGTGTAAAGAATGTTATAAGTACAATAAGGGAAAAGTGGGGAGAGAACTTTGGATACACCACAAAGATCAAAATCCACAGTGTTAGGAACATGATTCAGGCCAGCTATAAGTCCTGAAGTCTTACTTTTCCCCCCCAAATATGTACATATAATATATACCTAATATATACATATTAGCACCAAAACAAACAATTAGTATGATGTGGAGATGCTGATTTTGATCAGAATAAAGGAAAAAACATCACCATATTTTAGTCTATAATTAAAAATGAACTTTGAGGCTTTTACAAATGCTAGCAACTGCTTTTTGTGTGTGCATATATGTGTACGTGTGCGTGTCTTAGGAATAAATGCTCATTTTAAACCAGCCATAAATGGGACTGTAACAAGAGCATTGATATTTCAGTGCAGTACCTTGCCATAAGATCTCCATGACTATACTGCACCTGACTGTATGGTGTGAAAAGAATATTAACATTTCAATATCATTAATACTGCTTTAATACTGATATACTTTTGTACCAAAGCTCTGAAATCTGAAGAATACTAACACAGAAGCCCACTTTTAGATATTTAATTAGTAGGTTGTTCTCCCAGTTGAGAAAAGCTCACCACTTTTTCAGACCTGGGTTTGTGAAAGTGGGCTATGAGGCCAAAGTTTTAAAGCATAAATGGCATGCAGACAGCTGGTGTCCAGGCTCTATTATAATGTACATTTAAATATCCCAATTGAATTCATGGTTCAACTAAAGGCAATTACATTTTTGCTACCAATTCCAATGAAGCACGACTTCATTTTCAGAAGCACTGGATGCTTGCGCCTTGTATTGAATTTTATGAAAGCACTGGATGACATTCAGGTTATTTATTTAGATACCTGAATTTGCATTAACTTTGAAAATAATGAACTTTTACTTTAGGAAAACTAGAAAGGATTATCTGAATTGGGAAGGCTAAGGCAAAGAAGGAAAGATTAGAATTATTTTACAAGATTTAGTCATTACAGGACTTTCCCAGGCACTTGGCAAATGCACAATGATTACGATTCCCTACTCAGGGAACCATATAGCCTAAAGTCATAATGGATTTGCTTTTCACAGTGGGCTGTCCTGACAAGCTCTGATGAACTAATAAAATCTCTCTGTGCTGCCTCTTAAAAGATGGTACCTATGGGCAGCTGTGAGGGGCCAGGGAGCAGAGACTGAAAGATTTATGCTAATCAGAACTCACTTTAATCTTCAACACCCTTAAGTAAGGATTTACATGAAATCCTCTCCCTAATATTTTAATTCTAAGCCAAGAGGAACAAATTCTGACCCATGGTGTCCATGAGACAAATTTAATCCATTTGAAGATCAGGATTTGTCACACCTATAAAACACTAACAATGTTATGGTGCAAAACAGCAAAACTTTCATTAAATATCATTCTTTGGCAGAAAATTTGACATCAATCTGTCTGGGAACCTTTAATTTAAGGTCCATACCAGTTTAGTATATTTTGAATAGAACCTACTGAAACTATTGTCTATGGAACCTGACAAAGTGCTGACCTACAATAACTTCTGGTCTTCCACGAAGAGACAAAAAGAGTCCTTGAAAAAGTCATCCCCTTGTCACAAACAGCTTGGCATTAGCATGGTGTAGCACCTAAGGGAGCCATAAGAAGTGAGTACAGAGGAGGCAGCCAGAACTCAGCATTGCTGCACAAACCAAGCACTTGTGCCTCGGAAATGTAACACATTTCTGAAGCAGAACACATTTGATATGTTTGACCCCTTCTTGTCCTACTTCACACAACCAATCCCCTATAAAATGCTTAAGTGATGCTAAGATGGGCAGACAAGGTGCTTAGGGCCGGGGTTTAGTGGTGGGATGGCAGGATTAGGGTAACGGTTGGCCTTGATGATCTTAAAGGTCTTTTCCAACCTAAACGATTCTATGATTCTACAAATTATAATTCTGGCTCTTCTGTTTCTATTAGCAAGGATCTGAAAGCTAAACCAGCAATGCCTGTAGTTACCCAGAAGAACATGAAGCCATGGCTCAACTGCAGACAGTATCATAAGAAAAAGGGTTATCTCATAGTGCATGTCAAAGGCCTCCAGGACCCAGCCCATGTCTCAGATGAGAGACACAGCGGTAGCTCATCTAGAAAATAACTACAGTGAATGCCCAGACAAACTCCTCCTGTACTGCACCAGTTGCCTGCTAAGTGCAATTGGATTGTCTCACGCGTGCATGACTGGCACGTGGCCCTGTTCTCCCGTGACCTCCAGCAAAGCCCCCAGGGCTCCCAGTCTGCAGCAAGATGTCTGGTAATCCATATGGGTATATTTATTCCCCCACCTTTGAGCTCCTAACTCTACCAGATCATCCTAAACTTCCTACAGTCAATGGGAAAACGCCACTTGGTACAGTAGGGAATTCTGAGCCCCTGAGGTCTTGCCTCAAACGTGCTGCCTGGGAGATCTGACCTCTCTCCATGAATGATACCAGGAGTCTGCGGAGATCAGCCAGCTCAGCGAGCAGCCACCTTGGGTGGCCAGCACTGACTATGGTGTGCATCCCCTTGCTGCTCAGTAATCCTGGCTGTTTACTGGTGTGTTGGATAAGGCATGTTGGCTGTGAAAGTTGCTGATCTGGAGACACATCTGCCATTAAAATTTTAAGTACCTATTTAGTTGTTTGTGGGGACATTTACTCACATGAGCAAACTCATGGAGTGCAGGGGGACCCCTGTTGTCTGCCATAGATAGGATTACCTTCTCACCCCGAAATTACTTTGTGTATGTCAAGCACTAGCATTTTTGTATTCAGCATAAGGGCTGCTATCAGGATAGGCGCAGTCTGCCCAAGGTAATCTGGCACAGTGCCAATGTGAAAGCTCTTACAGAAGTTTTCATTGTAACATTTTGGTGACCATACTGCTACAAAGATCAATAAAACAGTGGGTCTGCTCGCTTTACTGAAGTCATTTAAAATATGACAAATGCCCTATATTGTCTTTTTAATTAAACTGAAGTAAACAGCTAGTATTGGTTGGATCGGAAATGGATATAAGGGTAAAGTCTGTACTGGAGGTAGATGAGAATTATTTGACAAGTATTTTCAGTTAAAAACAAGGCATTGTCAGAGCTAAAACATTGTGTGGAAAAAAATTACTTTAACAGATTTTTTGTTTAAGAGAAATGACAAAATCTCTATAGATATCCAAATAGCTTATGTTTTCAAAACACAGAAAATACTATTTTTGGACAGAATTTCCTTTTATATCTGAATATATTAATTTATAATACAAAATAAGGATTAAAAATTAATTAAATATTCCAAAATCATTTGAGTTAAATGTTTCAATTTTGCTGACTGCATTTTTTCCATAATATAAGTTCATTAATATTTCAAGGGTCCAAATTTCATGATGATAAAGAACGTATTTATATAGTGAATATTTATAGGATGGGAAAACAATTTCCTGCCCTGCTGTAAAGAAATTGCTTTTATTAAAAATTGCTCAGCTTGCTTTAAACTATATACAAAATCATGTTTTTATTCACTTCAACTAATGCATCAGCAAATAAGAACTCTATCTCCACAATCACGCCTTTTGTGGAATAAATGTTACATGCAGGGGAGAAAATTGTCACAAATGCAGAATTGTTTCATTTCCAGCAGGTGAGTTGCCTGTAGAGTATCTTACACACAAAAAGCCTTTTAAATTGCTTCTCTTTTGCACTTGTGTAAAATGCACAATCATTGAAAAAAAAAGCTGAGGGGGATAATGACAGGCAGGCTAAGCATACAGCAGTTGGCAGGAAAATTTCTTTTCCAAGTCCAACGCATTTGGCAGGCAGGTCTTTGGAACACACATATTAGCTGGCATTTGTACTGGAAATCAGAAGAGTCTTCTGGTTACAAGTTCAATCTTTTACATTCTGTCAGAGCCCACAATATTTATTTTGTACAGCCTGATCATCCATTTCTCAAACACTTTCTGTTAATATTTCCTGCGAGTTAGCTAGAGACCCAGCTGGTAGACCTAGTGACATGAAAGCCAGGTAGAGCAGTAACGAAAGAGTTGAAAACAGAACCACTAGAATCAGAAAACACACAGTTTTTCTAGTGAAAAAGCACAGCTGAGTTTTCAAACCCTTCCTGGTTCATAGAACAACATGAAAAATTTAGATTTTAGAAATACAAGGCCAATTCCCTGAGATCTATAAGTTAATACTTATTCATGTAAATCAGCCCCAAGTTCTCAGCTGGAGTTTTCCCACATGATGGTAATGAGCTCTATAAAAACTTGGTGGATTAAGCACATGGATTTTTAATTACATCTGTCTAAATCCACACAGTAATTTAATTTGTGTCCAACATGCCATTCTCACCCTCCAAATCAAGCCTTTTCCCTCCAAATATTTTTTTTCCATCTTTTCACTACCATTAAAAAAAGAGTTCCCCACTGGGATCTCCCACCATGCTGTCTGCACTTGACAGCGTGCCACTCACACAGTTCTCTACAAGTGATAAGCCTAGGGTATTCATAAACTCTCTAAACTGCAATTCAGACTATTTTCTACAGCAGATGTTTTTCCTTGCTTTTGCTTTCATATTTAGTAAGATTAAAAAAAAAAAAAAAAAAGAAAAGAAAACAAACCAGCACAGATTAAGATGAAAGATGACAGAAGTATAATTGCAGCCAGCTGAAAACTGGAAGGAAAACCTTCATTTGAGAACATCTAAATGACCAGCATCCCAGTCTGAGCCTGGATCTTAAGAAGTGAGAGCATCTTCTATCCCCAAGTTTTACTTCCACTGAAAAGATTAAGAGGGTGGGGGCTGTTTGTTCCAGGTCTTCCCTATTTGCATTGCTCCGGTGGTTTGATGTGTATATACAATGATGGAACTTACGTGCACAAAGCAAATAACCAAAGATGGGCCAGCATGTGCTATGTGTGCACTATGACATGCGTGAACATTGGAATCAGGAGGTGGGGACAGTGGCTCCTGCTGTGCCCTTGAAAATGTGGCCCACAAATCCTGCATGAAAACAATTTTTTCATCTTTTTTACACAATGAAGCTTTGGGGTTTTTCCACTGAACTCACAAATGTTCAAAGCCTATGGTATTTGCTGCATGCGCTTAAGCATTCATGAGTAAACGTGGTCACGGTGCATGTATCACTTTGGGACTCAGACCCAATGTAAACCTTTCCTTCTTTTGGAGGAAGGCTGCCAGCAAATCAGCCACATTCTGTTGCAGAGCAAGCTTAAAGTCTAAGACTCAAACCCACATTAAAATATTGAAGCGGGGATTATACACATCAGCATTTCACTTTCCCACCATTACATAACTTTGTGTAGTCAATGTGTTGCTGTATATCAAATTCATCTAATTGTGTTACTTTTTTTCATTCTAGGTAATGTTTTTTCAACAAGTTAAAAGAATTCAGCTGATAGCGATGAACCTTAAAACCTCTGCTAAGACAAAATATGTTAAACCATTATAGAATTAATGTCTAACAGGTAGTGAAAGTAGTAACAAGAGAATCTCCCCTTTTACGATGAGAGAACAACGTACTCTGTTTACATTGTAGGACTAACAGGAAACCAACTGTTCTTGTTGTCTAAGATATCGTTCAAGGAACCCCAGAAACACAGAAACGTAAATATGACCAGTAAGAGGAAGAATGCAAATAGTGCTAAAACTAAAGGGGAGAGTCAACAAATTAACATAGCAAGTAGGATTTTGTTTGCAAGGCCACTGCAGGGGGTCAGAAAGAAGCAAAGAATAGCAATTCCTGGGCAACCACTTACTGTTAGATAGTGCTGGTCATTATTGTACAGACAACACAGGGATCTATCTGTAACTTAGGAGGGATTTTAAGTAACATATCACTCCATTTTTTGGCAGGAAGGTAAAAATATCCCCAAACCAAACATTCTCTGTGCAAAATGTCCAGGACCATCTCTGCTGAATTTCTCACACGAATTATTTGTCCCGTAGCTCAGAGTTCCCCACTCAAAGGCTGAACAGTGCGAACTTGTGAGCTAGAACAAGTAAATGGATAAATTCTTTTCAGTGCTAAGATGTGAGAGCCACATCAGAGCTCTGGTTCAATTCCATTAACTTTTGCGGAGGCTACATTCGTTAAGTAAATTTAGCTACTGGCTTTCAAAACAAAGACTCTAGTATATTATGGCACTGCTTAACCTAAGTCTCACAAAGCAATGTTAAAGGAGATCATCGGCTTTAACTAGGAACCACAAAAAGTAAAGCAAAGAGAAACGTGCTCTGAGGAAAATAAAGGAAAAATCTCAGAAAAATGTGCAGAAAGCAGAAGCCACTGAACTAAACAACCCCTTGCAGCATTTTATTGAACTGAGTATAGCTGTCATTTGGTCTCTAACTCCTGGGGAGAAAGATACCAAAATTTCAGAGGGATAAGAGGAGGTTCAAAGTACAAGGTGCTGTGCTGAAAAACTATCTGTTACTTGTAAATAAAGAAAAAAAAGAGCTAACATTTGGTGTTACTTGATATTGTTACATGCATCGATGTTGTTATTACTTAGCTAGAGGAACAGATTCAACACTTCCTGAGAAGCAATTTCTGCTCCTGACAGTAATGTGCTGTCATTGCAGGTTTATTAGACATCGCAGGAACTTATGAGAAACAGAAGTTAAAAAAGAAACAGCAATCAACCAGAAGAGGGAGTAGAAAAACACCACAAACCCAAGGAACGGTTCTCTGAAATGTATAAGTAGGAGCATTTAAATGAAATGTGACTCTCAGCCACTCATTTCCTGCCAAGACATCTCAAAGGGGGCAGAGTCCCCCTGGTAGCCTGGTGTCCCCCCACTCTGGTGCCTGACTGCTGTTCCCTACAGTCCCAAGGGCAATTTTTCCCTTCTTTGTCATGGTTACAAACAGCACCGGTACAGCGCAGCAATAGGTGTGTCTATATCCAGTTACTACATAACCATAAAATTGTTTCCTTAAAGCAAACGAATAGAACTACAAGAGAGCATCCTTACTGCTCCCACAAAACACAGTATTCCTGTGTCACAGACACAGCTCTCCATTTTCCAAAGCTTCCGTGCAATTTCATCGTGCCCGTTGTGGCTATCTTACAGCCAACCTCTACACAAAAACATATTCAAGAAAAATTGTGTTTGATCTTTGAACCGAATTCCCTCTTCATTTAAACAAGGTCCCCACTGCTGCTAGCTGAACAAGAACTTCTAGAATTATCTTCCTTTGCCTTTCATCTTGTTCTAAGAGATTTTATTCATACTGCCTTCCAAAAGATATTGATTACCCTTATTAAGCAAATTAAAAAATTGATGTTACCACACCCAGTGCTGATTTAAACAGTTGCGATTCAATAATAGATTTAGGAAGTCAACCACTGGTGTGTGACAGAAATTAATTTGTCCCATTCTGGTTTCAATACCATTCTTTATCATCAAAGATATAAAAAATTCAGCCCTGGAGTAAGTGTTATTTCCTATTTCACTATACATTTTTTACTGAGGAACAAGCAGATGTAGAGAGTTAACATGTAAAAAAAATACACAACAATCATTAGTTTTCCATACTTGAGATCCTAATTAAAAAAAATCAGCCTTATATTCAGGTGTACCTAACATGTAGGGGAAGCATTAAGACTTCATTGATACCTCGATTGACACATCGATACCTCTGTTACAAGAGGAGTTTCACCAACACTGTCATACACACTTCACAGCCAGACTGAATACTAGTATGAATGGAATTACAAAGCCAAGAAGAATTAAAACTCACCTTTTTTCTTTTTTTTTTTTTTCCACCCTGTTTCTTTTTCATTTCTTCCCCCCACCCCCAGGAGCTTTAAAAGTCAGTTTTGAGAAAAAGGAAAAACCACAGCGTACTTATTCCTCCCATATAATCTGAACTTATAAAAGCTCGAGACTTAAAGAGCAAAAATCCTCAGCGATGCTTCAGTACATCTTGTTGGATCGAAACGCAGTTTCACGTACTATTATGCAACGTTCAAGAGGAACGCAGAAATGTGGATAAAATAAATAAACAGTGCTTGAAACAGATCTTCCAGCTCTTGAACATATCTTCCAGCTCGCTGGCAATGTGCCAGCACCTGCAAGAAGATTTGGGAGGAGAGAGGGCCAGGCTCTTCACGCTGGTGCATGGTGGGAGCATGAGAGGCAGCAGGGGTAAATCCAAAACAAGAGGGGCTCGGGCGGGCTGTAAGGAGGGGCTTTCCCACTGTGAAGCAGTCAGGTAGTGGAGCAGGTCCCCAGAGGAGCCTGTGCCATCTCCCTCTGTGGAGGCTTTCAAGACTGAACAAAGCCCTGAGCAACCTGCTCTGAGCTGATGGCTAACCATGCTTTGAGGTTAGACTAGCTAGCTCTACAATTCTAATCTTTGCAATAAGATGCTATGATGACAAGGGACTTCCTTTCTTTGCGGATGTAAAGATCATATTGAAGTTTTCTTTTCCATACACAACTCAGCCAGTCAAAAGAAGGGATTATCACGCTGGATTTAGCATTGGTGCAGCCTCACCTTGGGTACTGTGTGCAGCTCTGGGCCCCACAACATAAGGATGTTAAATTAAGGTACTCGAATGTGTCTGGAGGAGGGCAACCAAGCTGGTGAAAGGGCGGGAAGGAACATGCCTATGAGGAGCAGCAAAGGAGTCTGGGTTTGTCTGGTTTGGAGAAAAGGAGGCTGAGGGGTGACCTCATGGGTCTCTGCAGCTTCCTGAGGAGGGGATGTGGAGAGGAGGTGCTGAGCTCTGCTCCCTGGGATCCAGAGACAGGACACCTGGGAATGGCTCAAAGTTTTGCCAGGGGAGGTTCAGACTGGATGTTAGAAACATCTCTTTACCAAGAGGGTGGTCAAACCCTGGAACAGGCTTCCTAGAGGGGTGGTCGATGCCCCAAGCCTGTCAGTGTTTCAGAGGCATTTGGACAATGCCCTTAATAACACACTTAAACTTTTGGTCAGCCCGGAATTGCTCAGGCAGTTGGACTAGGTGATCCTTTTATGTCCCTTCCAATGAAAATATTCTATTCTATTCCAATTCAGAAGGCAAAAAATCTTTCTGCTCTTAGCTAGATCACTAGACTGGTACAACTAAGACACAGCAGCTTGTGTAGCCAACTTCACCCAAAGGAATGGTTTCATTTAGCATCAGATCTGGTTGGTTTTGCCTTCCCAGCCCAAATGAGCAGATACCCACTTATGGACAGCTCATACAAAACAGTCCTTAGCACAAGTCCAGAGTGAGACTTGAGTCATAATAAGAAAAATTAATCATTCTGCTTCATGCACTTCCATATGTAATTACTATTACAGATCCGAGCTGAAGGCTGTTACACAATTTATCAACACATTTCTCTCCCATGCTTTCAGTGTCAGCCTTAATTAACAGAATCCAAGAGCATTGACTGCATTTGATTTCCACTGCAAACATACTCTGTTTAGGGACCAACCAAGTCCATTCATGTCAGGGAGCTGCATAGTTATCCTGGAATTGTAATAGAAAACATAAGCTTTAAGTGCCAATGGGACAACAGGCAATCGAGGCACCCAAGTAACTGTGTTACCTATGGTCACTTCAGCTTACACGGTGTTTTTCCTCTCAGATACACCTTCCTGCCAAAGACAGGTGATTATTAGTTGCCTAGAATTCTTCAGTGTGCATTGTATAGCATCTTGCTCACGTGTACAAGCTACTGCACTGATACTTCAAAGTCCTAGAGAGACAAAAAGATAAAACAATGACTATAGAACAAGTGCCCCTCGCAAGCGCAGTAAACTGCAGAAGAATTATTATTGCTTCTCATTCACACTTGTATGGATTGGCTATGCAAACACAGGAGTAGATGTTTATTCATAATGGTTCTGCACAAGCTGCTGTGAAATAAGCTCTAGAGAAAGAGTAGGGAAGCTGAAGTGCTATAAGAAAATCTCAGGTATTGTATATTTTATGTCTCTGTAGAGCTACTGCACAGTAATGGCTAGTAGAGAACTGCACAGAACAATCAAATCTCTCCTGAATATTTCATCAGGGATGTCCATCTCAGAGTTCTTAACAAATTTGGGACAATTGTGTTACATTCATTTATAAAGTAATCTCTGTGAAATGTATTTCAGAAGACTCGCTCTGCCTGGCTGCCTAAACAATAAAAAAAAAAATAGACAGTACTGTGCAAAACTGAGGCTAGAAGCATTATTCACATTAACGGGTAGTACTCTTCTGCTTGGCTGATAAGCACATGGCTACTAATTGGCTGAAAAGAAACCACTTACCCTACATTTTTTGTTACTTTTTTCACTTTGGTGAAATAACATAATGAGATTAATCTGGTACAATGGAAAACAAAAGCCAAGGAAGCCATTTAGACTAGTAAAATTTTCAGAAGTGGGCACAGGTCTTTGTGAGCATTCACACTAATCACTGCCAATCTGATATTTTTTCATTGCTAAGCTTCAATTAGCACCTCAGGAAAAAGCAATTCAGTGCAAGGTTTTCACCAGGGAGACTTGCCCTTCTCTTCTCACGTAACTGTAAAGCTAACCAGTGTACAAATTTCTAGCAGACAACTCCTTTCAGCCTCAACACAGAGCAGACAATGGCTACTAAACTAAAACACCAATTTGCTAACCAATTATCAATTAAAACCCACCTCTTAGCAATTTATAAGATAAATAAGAAGGTGTATTATGTCAAAACATTATCATGACAATAGAGTTGAAGCCACCCAGCTTTAGTACAGCATTATTATAAGGAAACACAAATCTAGATGCTAGACAACTGAAAGAATAGGGATACCATCAGAATAGAAGGATCCGATAGGGTTAAAATATTGCTTCATGCTTATGAAATCATATTTTAGAGCTTCTCTTGGGATACATATTCTGGGTTCTGACTGCTTATATTCAGGATTTTTGGAGATCAAAAAAATAAGCAAGCAATTAGCAAATTACCACTGCAATTATATGCATGGGAATTTGAGGATAAAATATAGTCAGAAACAGTATCTCTTTATTTCCATCTGCAAAAGTAAAAAAGGACTTTCTACAGTGCTGGACAAGCTTGTATAAAAGACCTGCAGCAAAAACAATATTGCTGATTAATGCTCTGCTAAAAATTTATTTTTCAGAAGACTGTCATTGACGTAAGCCTTCTCTTACCAAGAAAGAGCTTCAAAGCACAATGAGAAAAGTAATAAATGAACACGTCTCAAAAAGTGAAGTAGTCCATCTTGCTTGTTGTGAAGAAAAATAAGGTTTCTTTTCAGTAGCTATGCAAAAGGATCAGCGTGGGTCTAAGTATGCTTCTGAATGTCAAGAAGGAATATTGAAATACCTATGTGTGCCCTGTTCAGGCAGTCATAATGGTGCATCAGTCCTTTTTCTTACAACAATTATTCCCATTAATGTAAAACTAAGTCTCTGGGAGCTAACTAGTACACATCTTCATAACTCCACCATAGGTAATGACAGATGAAATTATCATCTGCTGAATCTTTTACCACTGTTAGAGAGAGAGAGCCTGGCATTCAGTCTGTAACAGTATGGTGTCCTAGAAATGCATACAGATTTAATCTCTCTAACACTATAGAAAGCACCGAAGTACTCAAATCTTCCATTCACCGCGTCTTTTGGGAAAGCTTCACTCTTACTGCTCTCTGCGTCCAGTCTATGCCTATAGGAATGGAGCACAACATGGATGGGCAGATCCCAGCATATTTAAGATATTTCATTCCATACCCACTCCATACCACTGTGGGAATCTGAACACATTTGCACAAGAAGGGAGCATATGGGCCAGTTTTGTTTTGCTCATTTTTTTTTCCCAAGAGCATCTCCTAGGGAAAACAGCTTTGTGCATACTGCTGTTCGGAACAGTCCGTCCCAATAATAAAAGATGACGGCAAGGGAAGAATTGTTTACTGCCATATAGAAAAGATCTCAAACGGAGTCTCTTTCAATGGAAGCAGTCTCAATAAATATCAGCCAAGATATCCAAAGTGACAAAAACGCGGCCACAAAATTACTGAATTTAACAACACATTTCTCAGAGATTAAAAATTAATTGGCAGATGCCGAAGGGGGAAAAAAAGTGATGTGGCATATTGCATCTTTTTATGACAGATGGTTTGATATGGATTAATGAGGTGAGTGCTGAATTTCTAGGTTGTGGTTAATATTTAACCTCCAGCCAGCAGATACCTCTAAGATTTTTACACCTGAGTGGTCAAGAGGCCTACCTAATTGAACTGTTGGGAACACTGTGATCATTTGAATCTTCCAAATGAAAAAAGTTAATAGATATTGGAATGGGGCGGGGAGGGGGAGGAAGGGAGAGGCCTTGTCACAACACTGGTACAGAACTGGAAATTCAATACTTTTTTCCCCTCTGAGACGCTATGATGAGGAAAGACGCACATACTGGATGAAGTCAGATCATGCTATGTCAGTCAAATGAAGAAAAAGGAAAGGATCAGTAAGATACATACTTTTTTCCCCTTCATTTCTAGCTAATTTTAGAATGGTAAAAAATTACATTTCCATCAAAAAAAGACAAGACCCAAACCAAAAGAAAGTTCATCTGCAACAATGAATCTTGTCACTGCACTTAGGACATCATACAAGTTAGTTGCTTGATATAACCTGCATATATGGCTTGCTTTCAATACCTCTTCAATATCTCCAAATTTTTGCAGTTCGTTTGGCTAAGAAGTTACAGGAAAGTGTATCACTTCACAGTAGGCAGAACCTTTCAGACACTAAACTAAATCTGAAAAATAGTTGTAAGCAAGACCTAAAGTCAGGGGGTTTGGCTAAAACAATTCAAATTGGATCCATATGTGTAGAGTTGCTGGTTAAACACTTCAGAGCATTTACTAATATTCACTGCCACATTTTGAAGCAACTACTGGAAATGCACTGTACAACAGTATCTACAAGAATTCAAAGACGAATGAGAGCAAAACAAAATGAGAAATATTAACATTCTTAGTGTAGTTATTTACCATCCTAACGAAAATAATTATTAGATCACTCCATTTCATTGTCTTCTTCCTGCATTTATTCTTTTCCTGGAATACAGATGAAGTAATTCTGAAGTGACTCGGCGTCATATTGAACACCCTGCATTGCTCCAATAAAATGGAAGAAAGAATGCCTGGTCACACACGTTCACAGAGCGCCTGTGTAGGCCACAGGTAAATCCATGGCATATCCTAATCTCTGAAGAGTATAGGCAGCATTCATTATTCTCTAATAAACTAGGAAGAAAGAGATTACAAAACAAATTACTCTTTCTTTAAAAAAAAAAGTTAATGATGAGAATAACAAATTTAGTTTGTTTTCAAAATTCTTCAAGAGAAAAATTTAAAGCATTTTCACTTTTTTTGTTAATAGACCGATAATAATTCATGCTGTGGCAATCACAGACAGAAAATAGTCACTAGACCGTCCCTGCAGAAAGGCAGCTATAAACAGCTGAAACACAAGTGCTCTTGGAAGAACCTCCGCCTTGGTCACACGATTTCCTTCCTTAAAATTCATCTTGCTGCAGTGTATCTGAGAACTAATGACCAACATGCCACACCCAGCTGCATCCCATTTTCGACGCAGGCCTCAACACCCCAGTCACTGTCCTGTTCTGTCCAGGGCAACAAGAGGGGACCCATATCTTTGTCTTCAGTGGGGGTTGGGCTATACATTGTATAAATCAAATGCCCCTAAGGGTTCTTTCTTGACAGAAAGGGGTAAGAAACTTTAATATTGCATTAATACTGCCAAGTAATTTGTGATCAAATGAAAGATTGATACTCTAATTCAAAATGCAGTCCGTAAATTTGTTCACCCTTCTTTAACAATTCTTTATAGGAAGCATTCTTTTCCATGAAAGGCTGTCACACAAATTGTTATAGAATGCATTTTTGTAACTTTTGGAGAAGAAAAAATACATAATATACATGCATAAATATAATATATAAAAACATTCCATATATGTTTAGACATTTTATATAGAACATATTTTTCTGTCAATAAAATGCAGAATATGCTCCTTGATGACTGGCAATATCCACGACATTTGCCAGATTTGCCTTTTGTGCTCTGTTTCAGCACATCCAAGGTAGACACTCAATAGCTAAAATAATTAGCCAAACTGGAATACATGGTGATTATCCAAAATGGTACTTAGAATTCTGCCCTAATAAATGTGATGAAGCCCTTAATGACTTCAAGCAGTGAGGGGAGGGGGAATGGAGGGAAGAGAGTTTGAAGCTGGTTTCATTATGAAAACCGACAGCTCTTGGTTCCAATTTCACCCCAAACTGCCATAGAGATTAATATTTTTCTTTCAAAGCCACATTTTTATAAGAGATTACATTTTCCCCTGAAAGCAGAAGAGCTCCATTCAAAGACATTCCCGTTTGTTGTTGTCAGATTCTGCCTAACTGGGCTGAGAGCCTACTGTAGCTCGGCGGATCTGTGACCTGCACTTCACTCCCTCCAGGCACTATAAATAATTTCCATGGAAACAGCGCTGAAGAAGATATCTGCAAGCCAAGAAGATATCTATAGCCTTTCTGTTAGATTTATGTCTTTTATTTTTTCCTCTCCATTTTCTCAGTTAAACCAACATTAAATACATTTATTTTATAAAATACTGTACACGCACAACTGAAGTTATAAAAGAAATGAGAGATATAGGGGGAAAAAAATGAAGGAGATTCCTACTCCACAATATGTATGCATCTATCTATAGATTATCTTCACATCCTGCATTCCCATTTGCCCCAAGGAAAGAGTACATTGCATCTACACTGCATTTTTTCCACCCAAGGAAGAATTCTCCTTTTGTCATCAGGGCTGGAGCTAATCATCCGCATAAGGTATTTAATGAAGAGTGTTCTAATTCACACTTTGATGAGGCTGAGAAGAAAAGTAGATGCATGTGAAATCAAAGCTGAAGGGCTCTGAAACAGCCTCATCAGACCACAAAGGGCAGAACTGAACACAGTGGAATGCACTGCAGCCTAGCCAAGTGCAAATCCACAGCTCTTCAGGCCTGGATGCCAATTTATCACACAGTGAAAATCAGCTAACTTCCAGCCACTCCTCGTTCAGCAGTAGAAAGATGATGCTCAACGCGGGGACGCAGTAAAGATAACCTGGAATTCTACCAAACCCCTGTTCCCTCGCAGTCCCCCAGTTAATGAGAGGCCATGTATACTGGGGGTGTACAGTACTCCCTCTTT
>NW_009269998.1:2079948-2090786 GCF_000687185.1 Egretta garzetta
CCCCTGCAAACTGCACAGCTGGTATTGTTTTTGTGGTGTGTTGAAGCTGCAGATGACTACTCCCACATTATAAGGGTCTCCTTACTCCACAAGATCAGTCTACAGATACAGGGAGAAACAGAGATTGCCTTTTCACTCCTTTTGGCTGGGCTGGTACGACCTGCCTGTAGCTTAGGGGAGAAAGGAAGCGAGTCAAAGCATCAGCTCAAAACTCAAACACAAGCACCTAAGGAGAAATAACTGCAATCACTGCTTTGTTTTTTTCATTTCAGTACAACAACAGTTGTCACTGAACATAGCGATAAAGTTAAATAATTATTCTTAGCCGCATGAGAGGAATTTTTTGGAGCTCCTTTTCCCCTCCGTGTTCCTCCTGTAGGATCCAGTTTATCCTCACAAAAGCTTCAAGTGCTGACCATGAGGTTTTTCCTCATTAAAACACATCAGATTCCACATAAACTTTTACATTTTTGTCTATTTTAATCTCTCTTTTTATGATCCAAAACATTGCTCTCATGTCAGGAAGAATTTGTACAATTCATAGTAATTTCCACATTAGCATTAAAAATAACAACTTGGGCTTCTTCAAGCCACTGCTCTAAAGCAAACACTTCTTTAAGAAAAGATTGCCTACTAGTACATAAGCAATTAGCTGTACTCATTTTTTAAGACGTCTGTCTGTACTATGGATTTTAGAAAAATACTGGAGAAGGCAAGACTTTCTTGGAATTTTTTGATCCAAAGAGGTTTAGAAAAAGATCAAACAGAGACTAATTCATCATAAGAGATACTTGTATTTACACCTGTTCCTAGAGCTACTGAAATCCAGTCTGCTGTTCAACTAATGTTTGACAGTTTTTAGGTCCAATATTTAAAAGAACAGGAGTGTCAGGATTAGAAAATTATTTCTTGTTCTCAGTCTAAGATATCCTGAAGGTGCTTTTTTTTTTTTTTTACGTTGTTCTCAGATCCCAACCCTGCCTGGCAGAATTCACACTGTAACTACTTCAGATACTAGCAAAGTATTTAACATTGTATATACTACTTAACTTCTCTGTGGCTTGTCCTACCACTCTAAAATTAGTATCTCATAATAATTACCAATCTTCCTTCACAGAATTATTAAGAAGGTTAATTAATTAATGTTTCTAGCATGCCTGAGATTCTCAGATAAAAAGGCAGTACATACAAGAAGGGCTCTGAAGAAACTTTGAATTCACTGTCATTATCACAATTAAATCAAGGAGAAATTTTATATTATCCTCAGATTCTCTTTTCTTCAGTTCACTATTTTATTTTTTCCTACAACTTGCCATTTCCTGCAAAGTATCTTAACCGATTCAAAATTCCATCTTACAACTTGCTTTAGAAAAAAATGTAAATTGCATCCACCATACATTAATCAATTGTATCCAGGCAACATGGATGAGGTTAGATCATGTTTTTTCAATCACCCCCGAGCAAAGAGATGGACTCAGCACCTTTCGCCTCTTTCATCCCTGGAAGTAGCCATGTTAGACCAAATAAAGATGCATAGCAGCGTAATTGTTCCTTAACTCCTGACACCAGCCAGGTACCTCACCAGAGCCTGTTCACTGGGAACTGCAACTCACAACAACCCATATTAAACCTACCCTGATCTTCCTGCCACGGTAGTTAGGTACTTTGACATTCAGTCCCTAGTTTCTCCTGTCAATCATTTTGAATTAACAACAGGGTAACAAATTATCTTATTAAATATGGTCAGACAATTTTTAAAAAAAGAAAATAATATGTGGATTAAGGAAAAGGAAAAGAATAAATTCAACTGTACTATGTTGTGTATATCAAATGTATGCCGGTTTCCTTCTGGCAGTTTTCAGTGGACAGTCCTTTTATTTAGTTAAAGTTATTAACTGAATGTTCCTGAGAGACATCCATTCAGTGTCTGTAACAATTATCTAATAAGAAATCTTATAAAGTACAGTAAGATAAATAATTTTCAGTCACACTCAGAATTTAAGATCATGACAGTTGATTCATCAGAGATTACAGGCAGTTATTAAAAACAGATGGTCTTGTTTTACCTTTCTGAATCCCTGGTTATTAGCTAATAAGCTTAAATAGACTAATATTCTAACATTAACTTAAAACCAAGATATTACCTTTAAAAAAAAAAAGTTTCCAGAGGGATAAAATGCAGGTTTGGTCACTGAAATATACACCTTCAACACACAGTTGGGACAACAACATGCATGCATTCAGTATTCATTTGATTTTTATTTACCGCTGAATCTGAGGCAGATTCTGACCTCCGTCCTACCCATAGATAACGGATAGATTTATTTCACTAGAAACCCCATGAATTTATTTCACTAGCCTGAATTTGATTTTAGCTTTATAATTCAGAGTTTGGGCTTTTATTATCCAGGCGTGTTTTACCCATATCAATCTATTTCACTTTCACACAACAGAACTACATTTGCCTTGTATGTAAGTACTTATAAGTTCATATACTGCCTGTTTTAACTTATCAGCTGATGTGGAAATACAGAGCAATTAGATATACCGGCGGCTTCCGACGCTTCCTGAGCAGCACCCTGTGAACCCCATGCCACCACTGCAAGGGCACCATCCAGCCCCGCCCCAACAACTGAGGGAGGAAAAAGACATAAGCCACTGGCAAAACAGAGCTGTCACTGCAGCTGCTTTAGAAAATTCCAGTTTTCTGCCAAATGTTTTCAGCTGAAAACTTTCTGACTTTGCATTTCAGCCAACTGTGAAACTCCCCCACACAAAGCCACTTTCTGAATTGTTCTACTGAGGGAAAAATTAGTAAAAGCATTGTTTCTGGCTTCCACTTTGTGTGGATATTTATACCTCTGGAAGTTAGTGCATACTAATATGCCTGAGGAAATTTTTCCCCTTAGTACTTTTTTTCAGTTTGCCTTACAGAGACCTTAATCTGTTCCTTGCTAACTCATTCCCTTTGAAATAAAGTACTTGGAGATTCCCCCACCACCCCTCTGAGTTGCTGCAGCAGCAGAAAATTGTTGGTTTTAACTCCAGCAGCCAGTGGGGGAAGCTTAAAACATGAAACAAATGGAACTATAAGCAAAAATGAAGGGGTATAAAAAGAATCTTAATAAATGTTTTTATTATCTTTTGGGGGGGTTGAGTCAGGATCTTGGAATGAATGAGGTCAGTAATAATAGTAAAATATTTCATTTTCACTCTATTTAGAGGACCGGAAAATTTTCAATTCTAGTCCTACCAGACCAGAGCTGCTTGATACAAGTTACTACTTTTCTGCACTTAAATACGTGAGATTTCTGAAGAAGCTTTAGAATGGTAGTACAAAAATTATTTAAAGCACTTAAAAGATGTTAGAAATAAAATTATATATGTAATTATATATAATTTATAGATACTTACATTATGCTTATAGTAATGCATGCCTATATGTTATACATATAGGTAAATTGTACATTTATACTAAAATATCGTAGCTATTTGTATCTACTTAAGGGGAAGTTACCATAATCTGATCTATAACCTGTAAGAGTATCTTGGATTCCACCTAGGTGTATAGAAAATAACTAAAGATGGTATCACAGTTATGTAAGTGTCACAGTCACAGTGGAAATGCAGGAACACAAACGTTCACTTCCACAGCACCGATATAGAAGGTTTTAACTTTTAAATTTTTTTTCCCTAGATTTCTGATTTTTGAAATGAGAAAGAAATCCCAGGGATATAGGAGAAATATACTCGAAGTCTCTGGCTGCTGTGGAAGAGAACCGGCAGAGGATCACAAGGATGTCATCGTGCCAGAGTTGCTACTTGACTCCTGCGCTCTGGTCACTTGCTGTAAATGCATTCTGCAGTACAACCCATCACCACCCGAAAGCGGTGGTGTAAGCTGTGACAGTGCAGACGACCACGCTGAGGTTCACAGTGTCAGTTCAGAAGTGGTGGGTAGGAAACAGTATATGCCAGGCCTCCATGCAGTAATTTACACCTCTGAGCATTCAGACGTTCCACGTCTGTTTGTATTTATTCTAACTGCCTGGTTGACATAGTTGACCTACCTGAATAACTCATCTCTCAAGCCAAATGCAATACTGAAGCATAAAGTTTAAAAGAACAAAAGCTCCAGAGATACTCAAGTTAGTAGAGTCTTTAATTATGGGTCGTAAAGAGAACCTCTTTCTCTTAAGCAAGGGGGGCCTTGCTTTGCTGGTAACTGCTGAAACACATTCCTTAAGCCTGGGAGAGCCTTCAGCTGAGCTAAGTGTGCTGTCAATTCCAAGCTGCTTTTCCACTGCCAGAGTGTTCCTATACAGAGCTATGATGAATGCAAACCCAGGTACTCTCACCACAGTTTCTGGTGCCTGGTGATTTGTACCTCCAGTAGCACACATGTGAAATCAAGGCTGTGAGCAACCCACGGGCAGCAGCTACAGGCGTCACACCTCACCTCTCGATGTGGAGTGGCCGGGGAACTAGTTGATACTTTTCTATTCTCAGATGATTCATCTCCTTTTACAGATATTAAATTCTGTGGTGTAATTACTAAAAAGTCTTTCACAATTTTCTTGCTCAGAGATGAGTACTCAAATCATCTGGGATTAGGCTACAATTAATTATGAACAGCCTTCCTTACAAGCACATCCACTTTCATGAACAAACCTAGGTTGTGCAATAGTTTTTGCTCCTCACAGCTGTATCACTTACGGTTGGGCTAATCAGGCTTCACTTAGTGGGCCCCTTCCATCATTGCGCAAATGGGTCACTGCAATGTCTTCGAACGTAGGCTGCCTTCTGCATTATTCCTAGGCAAAAGAAACACTTAAGATGTCAGAGCTCTGCTGTAATGGGGCATGGCATAAGCCCCAGGCTCCGGGTACACTGTTTTTACAAAGGACTATATAATGCCACAGTCTTGAATTGCAGTGTCTAGTATTATCTTCAAACCGTGTTTAAGAAAAATAATAGCTAAAATGCTGCAGAGGGGATTTAAGACACCATCATTCTTTACAAGGTAGGAAACATACAGGTTTATTATATAGATTTATATAGTTTAAAAATGCTTCTGTAAATAGATCATAGGACTGCTCTTTGTGAGAACATACAGTATCTCAGAAGGAGCAATACATAGATATCCACTGAAGCAGAAGCCAAGCGTTGTTTACATAACTCCCCCCCAAAAAAAAACCCAAAGACTCACTTTCACTCAGCGTCATACAGCTGCAGAGATTGTGCTTTTGCAGAAAGCGCAGTGGGGGGGGAGGATTAAAAGCCAGGCAGTTGGGTTTTTTCCCCCTTAATGCTCCTTAATTTTTGTCTCGTCCTGCCCTCTGGTGGGAGCACAGGCTGCGGGTCTGCTGCTTTCACAAAGGCACATTCACACAGCATAACCCCAAATTACACTGCATTTCTTATACAGCTATTTGTGAAAAAGAACGTGTATGCCTTAACACAGGACTTAATGAGATACTAAGGGAAATGCAATATTATTACTATTTAATAAAAGGTTGTGTGTTGATTTACCTAAAAATGAACAAAGCACCTGCCCAATTTTCACAATGTTGCAATAAATAACCTTTCAATTCTAGATAGATATTTAATAGTCACAACTAAATGAGAATGGCTAGTAAAAATACATATATACACATACAATGTTTATTATGCAACAGCGTTTTAGTAAGAGCTCAAGATACAGCATCATCTATAGCATAAGAAAAGTTTGCTTATTTACAGATTACATAAATTCCTTTTTTCATTTCTAGAACGATCAACAAAGATGACCCACAGTAGGTCACAGCTTGGTAGCTGAAAGGGTACTTTAGAGCTAACAGGTAGGAAGGACAAAAGCAGAATCAAGGGCTTTAAAAATGTTAACACTTGTCATCCATTTAACTGCTGCAATTCCGTTCTCACTGAATGATTTCTTCTAAGAGTTACAAAATAAGATACTACCAGCAAAGACAGTTGCTAATTTTAACCTCTTCAGCACATTCACCCATGTTTAGATTATTTTTGACACTTCTGTACTGCAACCTCAATTCCTTCATCTCATTTCAGCTCAGAACACTTCTGTATACTCATGAACTCCCTCCGGCAGCCAGGTCACCCACTGGCATTCCAGCTTTCTCCTGCCCTGAGCCCCGGGTGCTGCAGACTCTAACAGCTCTGATCTTGTCTGCACTAGAGCTGTAGCCCAGGTGGGGAAAATCGCTCAGCCCCACTCAGTTCACTGGAGGTTTGACAGTGAAAACGCCAGCACCGCAGTCTCTGAACACCCCAGAGCCTTTGGGGCAACAGTATTGGCAAGGGCTCGCTGTCCCCACAGTAACAGCAAGACCGGGGTGTGACACTGGCGTACACTCACCTCCCCAGGAACCACCACAGGCCTCTTGGTAAACCAGAACGGTCTCAGCGGCAGCCAGAGCCCTGTCCACCTCACTTGCTTCAGGTGTGTCTGCCTTCATCATCCATCCAAAAAACAGGTGGATTCTTACACCTTTCCTTGGTTTACTGCTGCGGAGAGCAAGAGTTACTTTTTAACATGTATATATATGCCAGCTGATAAAAAAGCTCAGTCCTGCTCTCAGCCCCACAATAGAAATCAGAAGTAACTCTAGAGGCATACGTGAGAACAAAACACTAAAATACCAGAAAATATCAGAAACCAGAGTGGAGGCTTTATGATTTCCAGATGCATCGTGGCCTTGATTCTCAGCTGGTACAGAGCAGCATAATTTCCACTGCCTTCAGCTTAACTGCTTTGCACTCACCAAGAATCCAGCCACATGTGACAGTTTGGGGCAAAGGGAGATTAGACATTTCATCACAGTTACATAACAATTTGCCTAAGCTGTGAATTTGCAGGTTGCCATCAGACTGGTCTATCCTGCCAAAGGCATGTGAAAATGCCCCGGGCTACGCGACACAGAATTACACAATGTCCCTGACTGATCAAAAACACGGTAAATAGGCTGAAGATGAAGATGAAGATGAACTGCCAGCTGCAGACTAAACCCAGGGTGTTTAGAGAACCATTTCTCATGACTGTGTATTACCATAGGACAACTTTCTCTCTACTTACCCATCCAACCCAGACTAATTTGCGCTCAGGCATTTAGGGATTATATGTCTTTATGAACCCCAGGTACTAGGGTACATAGGGCTGTGTTTTCGGGGCCGTTTGATGGCTTATTTTAATAATGCTCTAACCACGCAATTAAAACCTGATGAGATCTCAGTTTGGTTAAGTTCAGTTAAATTGCCAAGGGTACAAGTAGGTGCTATAAAGTCTAATTAAAAAAGAGAGCTCTCACTCTGTTTACATTGAAACACAGAAAGGATTCTGGTTCCTCTCCAGTGACTATAATTGATTTAGTCCCTGATTTATACAAATTTATATTCTAAATAATTCAGATGAGGACCTGATTCTACAATCCCTGTTTGTGTCAAACAGGGTATACCCAGGTGAATAACAACATTGATTTTAATATTCTAACTGCACACAGGAAATAACTAAGTAAATAAATAAGCAGGAAGCTTTGCAAAGTGAGAAAGTATCTTATTTTTTGTGGTACTTTGGATTATAAAACAGTACTTTAAAGTCGTTTGGTCAGGCCATCCAACCCATAAGCAGTTTTCTTGACAGGCTCAGGGAAGAGGCAGATAGCCAAGCCCTGCCTACTCCCAAATGGCCTGCAAGTCGGAGCAATTTTCCCAAAGCAAGATAGAGATAGCACAAGTCTGCCCCACCTCTAGGCCATGGAAAGGACCCCTCAGCAACCAGCCTTGGCATTAAGTTCTGCAGAAGCTGCAGAATGGAAGAAATTCCCACCTAGCAAGCTCCGGGGCTTTCATGACCATTTTGTGTAACACCTCTCCTTTTACCTGCTGTGATGCTCCAAAGTTTTTGCTCCAAAGCCCACACAGATTTGAAGCCAACTGCAGGAGGTGGCAAAGGCTTTGGACATAGTTCCCCAGCTTCACATCTTGGGGTTGCTGACCAGGAGAGCTCACTTCTTTCATCAAACCAAAAGATACAGCTGGAAAAAAAAGGACAATTTTTCAAGACACGTGGTACTTAACAGCTTTTCTGTGCCCCAAACCTTTTTCCAACCAACTGGTCTGTCTAGTATAAGGTATCACCTCTCCCTATCCATCTTGCATACTCACCAAGCACTTAAAGTTATCTGAATAAAAGAAAACCTCTGGCATTAGAAAACACAGTAATTCCCTTAACAGATAGGAGTGGTTGGTACATGTGTCTTGGCTCTGGCCAGTTTTTTGCTGCAGACTGCTCAGGATCCCCCCTCAACTAAGTAATGTGTGGCAAACTCCTTGCAAAACTTGTATCATCTGCTCCCTTTCACTAACATCACACAGAATGGTTTCTATAGCCTCGCAAACTCGTTCCCTCAACCAATAACGGGGGAAGAGGGAAGTGAACCTGAAGTAGGCAGATATTTCAGTGATCTTGTAAGAAGTGTGAGGAAATCTACACAAGAGATTACTTCAATATAATGACGAAACAGCTTCCATACAACCATTAAGTGTATGAGTGTATTCTCTGAAAGACGTGCTGCTTGGCAGTCCCAGTCATCCCACTGTGATTCCATTAGGGGACTTGCTCTTTTTGCCCTGGGTGCAGCCAGCATAAGTTACCTGACCTCCCAGACAAGACTTTAAGCTGCTTAAAGGAAAGCAGCAAAGTACATGTCACAAGTACAAAAAAAATTTTCAGCGCTTCCCAGTATTAAGTACAGCAGAAACCATCAATATTCCTCTGTGCACGCACACAAGAGAGTACCAGCTGTCTGGACAGAAACAGAAAACTAAATTCCAGTTGTGCAAATTTTAAAAATCCATTTGAGCTCACATTCTGTAAGGCTGCTTCAGACCTACCATGTTGTACTGCACAAAATACATTGCAAATATTTGGTTTTGCTATAAAAAGAAACAAACTGTGGCTAATGATGGCACTGCCTTTGGAAAAGGAAACAGAGTAAGAGGGAGGCTGACAGGGCTGCCTGTACTCTGCCCAGTGACTGGAAACTGTAACTAAGGAACATACCTTGCTTCTAGCACAGGGCTCTGATTTGGTTTTTCATTGCTGACTGTGGTCTGCAGCGGGGCCCTGGCTCTCTGCAGCCTGACTGGCAATGCAGTTCACCTTCTGCAAAAGCTCCCTGCAGAGATTTTGTTGCAACGCTTAGTGGGGATGGTCAGGTTTTCCATGTCTTCAGACCCCAGTCAAATGCTTTAAGCATTATAACCAAAAAGTGACTGACCCACTTAGAGAACTAAATATTAATAGTTGTATATTTTCTGTCTCCTAAGCAACTACTCTTCTCTGCTTTCTTGTTTCAGAAGATCTCAAATACAAACACACACATGGAAAGATTAAGGCAAAAATTTATATATTATTTCCCTCAGAAAGATATGTTCTCTCCCCTACCTGAGATGCTTTTTGCCATGGCTTGTAACCAGCAAACACTAGAAAGACATTTGCATCACTTCACTGGAGATATGTGAGGGAAAATGCTGGCTTGCCTTGGGGAGCTCTCATCCCATTCCCATCATGGAGCTCTGCTCCGGCGCCTGAAGCGACGCCTCCTTCCCCCCTCCTTCTTCAACCTTGGGGGTCGCGGGGCTGTTTCTCACACTTTTGTTTCCTCACTCCTCACCACCTTTGTGGCATCTGGCCCTTTCTTAAATATGCTTTCAGAGCCGTACCGCCAGCCTGGCTGAGGGGCCCGGCTGCGCCCTGCAGTGGAACCGGCTGGAACCGGCCGGAACCGGCCATGCCCAGCCCAGCCTCCCCTCACAGCAGCCACCCCCGCGGTGCCAGCGCCTCGCCACAGACACCCAGCACGGAGAAACCCGGTAAGGAGAAAATTCAGGACGTTTTCTGGAATCCAATGAGGTGAAAATCGCACCGCTCCGGGAATGACAGCAGTTTGCTGGTGTTCCTTGACCAAAAGTGCTATTTTGCCTCACTCGCAGAAGGGACTTTGTTTTAGCAGTTGTCTGAAATTTGTGTGATCCCTTACGGTCCGAGCAAGCAGAAATTGAATTCTCCTTAGTGAAATGAGTCATTGCAATCTTCCACTCACACCCATAATCACATCCATGCCTGGCTAACTATTTGAGCTGGTCAAAATTACGATGAAAGAAATATACTATCAGCTAAAAAAGCGCTTGCATGAGACAACTGAACGGATTTTTGAGAAATAGAGCCATTCCCAAGAGGCAGCTGTAGTGTCTGTTAGCAGCTAAAGTTGAATTGAAATTTCCAACATGGTTCTTCTAAAACATAGTTTTTACCCCAAAAGAGACTGCAAACTGTTCGCTTTTTACCTTAATTCAGGATGAAAAATATTCTTTAAAGAAAAAAAAAAAATCACTTGAATGTTTTCCTGGAGGAAAATTCCATTTCCCAACTGCCCTCCTAACTCCTTTGAGCAATCTCTCTTTGCAAAAGCACTTTTACCAAAGCTCTTCCAGTAGGGAATATTTTCTGAAATACATTTGAAAGAGACATTCACCACCCAAAAGACGCAAAGGCGCATCTTCGCTTCTCCCAGCAAATAATGTAACTCTCCCCCTCAGACCAGCCAAACACAAACGCACTTTAGCAGAGCAGCAGACAAGATGGCCGCCGCCCCTGCCCCCTGCTTTTCCAGCACGGCCTGCTGGGAAAACGCTCGCTGCTCGCTTAGAATCATAGAATAGAATCATAGAATCAGTTAGGTTGGAAAAGCCCTTTAAGATCATCAAGCCCAACCGCCCCCCTACCCCTGCCATCCCACCCCCAAACCCTGGCCCTCAGCACC
>NW_009269998.1:2090899-2145364 GCF_000687185.1 Egretta garzetta
CCCCCCCCCCCCCGACTCCCCCCTCCTCTCAGGCAGTTGTAGGGAGTGATAAGGGCTCCAGACCCCTCCCCAATTCGCATTACCCTTCTCTGGACACACTCCAGCCCCCCCAGGTCCTTCGGGGAGGGAGGGGCCCAACCCTGACCCCAGCATTCGAGGGGCGGCCCCCCCAGTGCCCAGCACAGGGGCACGGTCCCTGCCCTGCTCCTGCTGGCCACACCACTCCTGATACAAGCCAGGGTTCAGGTCTTTAGCAGGACAATAAAGGATAAGTAAACATGCAAACATGAGTCTAATCTATGTCTTACCTATCACCTACTAATAAGCTAAAATAAACCAGCTGGAATTAATTGTTGAGGATACTCAGTACACCAAGAGGACAAAAAGCCTTAGATCAAAGTTTCTTCTAGAAGTTGCTCTATAGAGACAGAAACTTCCCTTTGTGCACCTACTTCTTAATCTTTGATAAATATTTAATATGGGTAGCACATAAGGTCCACAAGGGGTCATTAAATCCTCTAATTTTATATTTAGAAGCCCAGAGAATTTCTTCAAAACCAACAACTACCCTTTTCTTACGTGAAGCAGAGGAAAGTCCATCACCCCTTTCTTTGCTCCTTCCAGTCATTAATATGTCTGACTTAAAAAAATTTCACCTGAAAAGCTACAGACCAACACTGACACGATCATGTGAGCCACCTTCTTTACCACAGCAGGATTACAAACGGGAATGCTGTAGAAATGCAGTCCAGCTTCTGGGACAAGGGGACAAAGCAGTGGACGCTTCTGCCTGGGCCGAGGTGACAGTTTTGAGAGGTCATGTTTTAGAAATCACACTGATGGCATGTGCCCTCAGAGCCGAGGGCTGTCAGGGAGCTGGTTTCCTTCTCCCACCTTCACCATAGGTACGATGATTATAGTTTTTGTCTTCCTACTAGTACAGAAAGTCTCTTCTTCTGCTGCTGCTGTTTGGTACATTTGTCAGAAGATTTCCACAAGTTATATTATGTGAAAATCTGGACCTTCATTAATGTAATGAGGTAACTTTTATACCTGCATCCAGTTACAAAAAATATATCTATTTTTAGGAAGTACTTTATACACCTAGGAGTGATATTATTATCCCTTCGTTCCTGTGGCTTCACCAAGAAAAAAAAAAAAAAAAAAAAAAAGGGTTATTTTTCCTGTATATGAACTTTGAACTGGTAATGTATAAAATTGCAAAAAAAAAAAGAAGTGTTATTTGTCCTACAGTGGTAATTATATCCCCCTAACAGTGTCTGACTTGCTAGGCACAGTAAATGCATGAAACAATAAAGTGAATTCCTGCCTCAAAGAGGTTACACTTCAAGCATACGTGACAACAGATGGAGAAAACCCTGGAGTATCAATATTGCATGCAGCAGAAGGGATTATTCTCACCATGCATGAATTAGACTGTACACTGTTGCTACTTGTACTGAAAGTCCTTGGTCCAATACCACATCTTGCAGGGCTGGAGGTGGAATTAGATTTTCTTTCAAAGTCTGCAGATTGAGTGCTTCCTCCCACACGTTTCATTATACTGCTGTCAAAGTTCATCCTCACCAGCATTGTCATTTTTATTTTGAAAATGTTTTTGGATTGCAAGAGGCTGGAATGGAAAGAATCACTGACACAAATTTGGCATGCTTTTCTGTAAGCAGGGGAAGGAAGCTGCCTGCATTGCAGGCATGACAATCAGCATATCCCATGGGTAAGATGATTTGTTTCCCTCATCTGAAAACAACACAGAACATAGCTGCACCAACAGTCCTCCATTACCTCCAGCACCGGTGTGCTGATGTGAACATCAGCACACCGGTGGTCAGCAACAGAGGGAGAGAAGAACTTAGTAAAATCTAGCATGTTGTGCTTGAATATGCAGGGTCTGGAGCATTTCTGCAGCAAACTACTGACCTGAAAGTCTAAACGGTTTGTAAGCAGTGCTCTTACAAGTGATTTTCACTCTGACCAAGCCAATTTGAAATCTCTTAAGCTGGTCTCCACTGAGAACAGCTTTTGGCATATGTCAGACACATAGAGTGGTGTTCACTTCTGAGAAGCTTTGTTTCTTCGCCTTATGCCCAATACATTTGAACCTCCACAGAAGGACTAATCAAACCAAACGAGTACTCTGTCACGGGCTGCACGTGGACCAGATGTGCTTCCATTGATGTTGCCGAGAGATTTCTCCCAGCGGATTTGAATTGGGAACGTGAGGAGGCCATATGGTAGTAAAGATAATTTACATGGCACCTTTTATCACCAAATATCACAAAGCACCTTTCAAGTCACCTACTGTACAGGAAGAATTTCGCTCAGAACTGAAATGCAGATACCTTTGGGGTAAAACTTGGCAAATACATAATAGCACACAGTAATGCTATGAAACAATTTGTAACTAGTTGTGAAGAATGAAGTCATAGCAACCTAAAATCACGAAAGGAACACAGGCAGGCAAATTATAGTCACAAATCAGTTGCAATCTGCACAGTTTCACCCTATACGTGAATCAATCATTTATTGAAACTAGTTTCTTCCTTTTGATAAACATGACTCTATTAAAATGATCCGCAAATACAGACATTGAAAACAGAACAGAAGACTCAGTGGATAACTTGTTTTACAGACTTACTGTGCAGTAAATGTGTACACAACATCTTAATCTCAACGTCCCCGAAGGTAATGTGGCCACGAAAAGTTATACTATTTTTTATATTTGTTATTAGGAGGTAGTGTGGGAGGCTCCAGACAGTTTCTTATACTGTCATGCATATCACTACCTAGGTTAGAATAGTCAAGAAATTCTTTCAAATACAATAAAAATTTCTTACTATCCACCTTGGGAAAAATGAAGAATAGGAAAGAACACGTGACAGCGCAATATGCATCAGAGTCAGCAAAGGAAACAGTCAGTATTTCATTTTCAAAGGAAACAACATAAAATTGCTTTAGTGAAGTCTATTACTTGAAAATGTTACTTCTTCGGTTACCGTTCTACCACTTCCAGACTGACGCTTTGGCTTACCTCCTGTAGGTACTTTCATATTACGTTTATGTGCTGTAAGAAGGCAATTCTAAATGCCGCTCAACAAATCAAATGAATATTAAGTAGACATACAACATAATTTAATTTGTGCTCCATATTTATAGAGCTCCCTGAAGAACTTACTGCAAAATCATTCCCTGCACTTAAAATGAAACTGGAAATGTAGTATTTATTTAAAGATATTTTTGAGACAAAGATTTTCAAAGGACCCAGGAAGTTTAGTTGCCAGCTCCTACCTTTTGATTTTCTCTTTCTAAGAATTGCTGTCCACCCCCAGTAATCCAGGCCCGGTCACACAAAGTCACAGTGGTCTTAGTATCACGCTTTGCCTCATAACCTAGCCACAGCGGTCCTTCCTATCCCAGAAAAGATAAAGATGTAAAGATAACATTACTGGTTCTATAGCAAATGACCAGCAGGTCTTGTCCTCATTCCAGCGTTGCAACCTTTTGTAACCAAGAGCACAATATTTCCAGCGTAGCCAGGTGACAGCTGCAAAACTTTTGTGTATTGAATTAGCTGCTAATTAGGAGCAAAGCATTTTCTTGGAGCTGTTCAAACCCTTCAAACTGACTCTGACAAGATACAGCGTCAGGCTATTCCTGTTCGCTCCAAAGGAGAAACAGCAAAGACTGTACAGCGGACACACCAGTACGTGGCTGTCTCGAAAATTACGGGTTAGAAGAGACACCAAAGATTTCATGAATAGAAACGCAGGGGGGAGCGGCACAGCCATGTACTGAGGGTTCTGTCTGCGTACCCCTGACATGCGCCTAATTAGCGTTCCTGGAAAATGTGCACCAGCAGCGTCACTCCACAATTGCGATGCCCATTTTTGTGGTCATGTTTTGTTCACCCTCCCGACTGTAGTACTTACAACCAGAGGTGCAGAACAGCATGAATGCAGTGCACTCAACCCCCAGGGGCAATTTTCTTTCTTTATTTTTAAAGTAAGAGTCATATGCACTAAAAGGATGTGGAAAGACTATTATTAAACTACCTTTAAATATGTTTAATGGCACCACATGCTGACTCAGAAATTCCTTTCCTCCAAGCCTATACAAAGTGGAGGGTCTAATTGCGAATGCTTTATTACTGTGTTGATAAATGTACCGTGTCATTCATTCCTTTTCAGAAAAAAAAAAAATGACCCAGGCCTTTTTTAATACAATTTTTAAAAGATAAACCTCCAATGTATCTATTTAGAAGAGCAATCTTAACTTCTGTAGTAAAAATAATAATAATAGCACTTACGGTACTTTAGATCTCCAGTGCCATATGGATATTAAGCAATTTGTCCCTGTTGGCGAGGACTTTGGTTTGCATTGGACAGCAAGCAGCAGCAGGTATCTCACTTCCCCCACCCCCCTTAAGGGATTTTCCCCTTCCGACTTTATTGCACATCTGCTAGATGAAGGCTGCACTTCCCTGTCCAGGGGAATTCCAGACGTCCCTTACTTGTGCTGCTGAATGGTTTGAATTTGCTTTTACCAGCCAGAGAAACCCATCAGACATCTATTATTTGTGAGATCTCTCAGGAATGGAAAGGAGAGTCAACCTTCCTCCGAGGCCTGCTCTCTTGCCATAACACTGACCTGCCCTGGGTAGGCTTCACAAGGACATATCCCCTTTCTTCTGGCTCCGAGGCCCTTCTTTACTATCACAACTAATAGAACCAGAATAAGCCAGAATACAGGCTTCTGCAAGTGCTAGGGTAGAAGCTCACGATGAGCGCAGTCGCCTTACACAAAACAAGGATAAAAATTACTGTCCCTAGTGTTTTTCAAAGTAGCCCAGTGAAGCAGGGCTTGGCAACTCCTGCTGTTTAAGGCAGACCACCTCCTTTTCGGGTGGCAGGAATTGCAGGCAAGAGTCGGTTCTGCTCCACAAACTAGGGCCAGCTGTACAATAACTGAGATTTGTAGAGCCAGAGCCTGTCACGGCAGCAGCGAGAGTCTGCCATTCCAGAAAAACAGTTGAACTTCTCCCATCCCACCCAGAAACTCAGAAGCTGGTACCGTCCCAGTTCCTCTTTGCAGCAGCTCTTCTTTCTGTAAGTGTTCAGTAGTGGAAAGTACCCATGCCCTTGAAATTTCAAATTAAACCCTGAGGAGATTGAAGAGTCTGCAGACGTAATGAGCATTAATTCAGTAGGCTCTGCTGGCAGAAGAGCATTCGATGTTCAAGCACATTACAGCCATTTATCTTTTGCTTATCCAGGAAACTACTTCTATAAGCTTGTGAGGGGAACATTGTCAATAAACATTAAAATAACACCATCGGAGCAGTTTGGCAATCCCACTTCCAAATGGCACCAGCATAGAGGTAAGGCATATCCACAGTCAGCGTGCTGTGACCTTGTGTCTCATAACAGTACATGTCCTTTCAGGACATACCTGCATGTTTCCTGAACATTCAGGACATTTTCAGGTCCTTTTACGTGTGCTCTGCCACATGCTTGCGTCCCCTGGGACTGCATGGCTACCTCTGCAGAAGCAGTTCAGAAGGACTGTGTTAAACCCCAACTCCCTGCTTTCATGACCAATACAAACTAGCAGATCTGGAGAAAACAGCCCCTGCAGAGTGATCATCTTGCCCTTTCTCAATACCAGTTAACAGTGCTCCAGGAAGACGCAGGCTGGTATTTTGCCACAGAGACACAGCACTTCTCTATCGCACAATGAGAAAAGGCACTAGTTTCTTAGGCACCCAAGTCGATCATCTTCGATTCAGACATCAGTTGTTAAGCTTTCCCCTTGAAAATCTAACATGCATGTGGCTCGTATTTTCCATTATATCCAAAGCTATGTTTTGAATTCTGTCTTGGAGGCTGCAGTAGTTACAGATTAGGTTTTGATGACAAGAATTAGGAAGGTATTATTTGTAGTGGGTAGGACTTGCTAGCAGAGTTTATACAGCTGAGGAAAAAACACGAGGTTTCTGGGTCTGAAGGGATGAAGCAGAATTGTTTATCTCCGAAGCCACACAGAAAAATTTCTTAGCTGACTTATTGCATAGCTTATGAAAGATCAACAGATGTACACAGTACAAAATCATTGTTTTCTTTTCTTGTTCCCAGAACCATAAACCTATGTTTCAAAAGCCACGGCTGAAGTGGGGGATGAGATGGAAAGGTTGCGCTCTGACTCAGTTTTCAAGGGCAGGCCTCTTGCTACTTCACCCAGGAATTTTCTGTCTTCTGTTGCATTCTATGCTGCCATCATCTGGCTCTTCTCATAAAACCTGACATTTTCTAAATCTCAGTTATCTCCAAGCCTGAGTTTTTCTCTGGGTAGGAAGCTTTAATGCTTTTTGTGAAGATATTTCACCGTAAGGATTTGCCTTTGTCCAAGCAGCCAGCCTCTCTCTCCAGCCACCGCACTCCCAGAATATTTACCCAGCCTCTTGGCCAGGCACCCAGCTCCCTTTGCCTAATTGAGCACTCAGGTTAGAGGGAGGATGTTGATTTATGTGTCTTTTCTTACTCAGACCTCCTATTCTGATTCCAACTCAACCATCCACCAGAGATTTCTTGATAGCAAGCCAGTTACTTTTGGCATGCCAGCCACCAGGGTCCTGACGATGTTCTCCTGACAAGGGAACGCAGACATCTGGTCATGGAAAACACCTTTCCTCCTACACTAAATGGGTGTTGCCAACTCCTCCACCAATTGAATATAAACAGGTTGTTTACTTTGAGGCAAATATTATTTTCTGCCTGGCAGGGCAATCATAAAAGGTGAAAGAATCTTTCCCATCAGCTTACGCTGATCCAAGGCCACGCTGCTTCCAAGAGATCACAACCTTCACCTCCTTCCCATTCAACTGGCAACCAGAGTACCATGTAAAGGTTCAGAAACGTTGATCCAGCGAAAAATTGTGGTTTTGATGGCTGATAAAACCCTCGGGGAACCATGAAAGCACTGACACTAATGCAGACATGGGGGACAACAATACAGACAGTAAACTTTGCAACAGTAAACTTTGCTTCATCTTTAGGTTGCAGCACACCACTCTGGGGCCTCGGGAAAGTCTTTTTTTTCTTTTAGCTTTTCCAATGCTTGGCTTTTTGTCTACTCCCTGTTCTTCACAGGAGCCCTCTAGCCTCTGCACGTGCAGACTTAGCAAACTTAGTCTGCTTAGCAAAACACGCTCAGCTGCTTCGCCTTCCTGCCAAAGGATTCACCCAAGCTGTCACACAGGTAACGAGGACAAGAAAGCAAGGTTGCCGGCCTCCCTGCTGTCCCACCACACCCCAGTTCCTGGGGCAGAACAGAAGGACACCACACAGAACCTTTCGGTTGTACATGAGCTGCAAATGAGCGAACGCAGCAGATACCCTCCGTCACACAGCACATCAATTAATGCGTGAGGTTCTTTACTGGACACTAATCAATCACCATAGGGAGAAAACAGCATGGGGATGCTGAGAGATATTCCAACACGCTTTCCTTCGTTTTTTCTCCTGAACCATTGCCCAGGAGAGGTAGGCTGGATAAGGCTCTGCTGGAGCTTGGGATGGACGTTTTTCAGAGTATGGGAATTACTGCATTCAAAGGAGACTTTCAGGCCTATAAATTAGAATTAACACATCTTAGGGCAAAACAGAAAAAAAGGGCATATTCACACAGGGACAGTGAAGAGAGACAAACCTCAAAAGTGAAAAGAAGAAGGGACGCTTGGTCTTAGGAACTTTAAGAACAGCTGCTTGGATTTAATCCCCACAGCTGAGTCCTGAGATACTCTGCAGAATCGAAACTGAAATACAGTAGAGACCTCTTTAATGAACAAGGTAAAAACACAGCTAATATTGCACATGCAGAAACGGCCACATATTCTGCCTGAGCACTAACTCTGATGAGATTTACAGATTCTCTATTTGCTATTTATTTTTGTATTGACAGAACAAGGCGGGACAAAGAGGCTGGAGGATGTGACAGCTGAATCAAAGCTCCATTCTGAATTCCAGTCTGAATTGGACCTGAATTCAATACATGCAGGTCTTGAGCACCACTGTGTGCCTCCCCTAAAAAGCTTCACTGACCTGAATGCGAGAAGAATGCCTCCCTTGTGCATCCTGGCAGAACTGGGCTGAGACTTTCAGTCCCATCTAGGAACTGGCAGAAATGGAACCAAGGCTTGCAAGAAGTCTCAGTCCTGAAGAAGCAACACAGAAAGCAAATGGGTACCTCTGTAAAAATACTCACGTCAGCACAGTTAAAGACTGGACGCTTGAGGAAATACCTTACATATGGCTGTTTGCAGAGGAAATGCAGACAAGTCCTTTCTTTACTGGCCCTATATAGCATGGCTGGCATTTATTTCTTACACTGCTAATTTTCCTAGCTTTGACCTGCGTAACTTTAGAGTAAGAAGGAAAGAGAGAAGCAGCAAATCATGTAGAAATATGTGCCACATGTTCCTCACTCATGGATTAAACAAACCAAAGAATGCTTCGTTTCATTTTTCAAGCAGGCTCTCTGTGCTTCTGGAGAGTGCTGATGCCCTGTGATATCTGAGCAAGACAGCATTAGGACTGTACACACTGTGTTCCTCCTTGCTTTCTTAATAAAAGAATAATGAACTCAGTGGTGCAGAAGCAACACAACATGCTGCTATGAAGGAGACCTCAAAGCCCACTCAGCTGCTTCACTGGTGTGTATTAAAATTAATGAGTTTCTGCTACAGAAAGAAAGAGGTGTCCTTACATGGGAATGAGATCTATGATCTTTGTGTTGTAGCACAACCACTGAGCAGCAGAGAAATCTGCAGAGCTCAGTCTCAAATAATACATTTCTTTTAACAGAGGGAAGCGAGGACAGACTGAATACACTTTCTACATATATTGAAAGAGGGGATAGGAGAGCTTTTCATTTGCATCTTAAGCACCTTCCCATTAGTAAAGACTGGATTGCTGTGGAAGCTCTCTCTTTCCCCCCCATTTATATAGCTAACAGAGCAAAAAATTGGCAATATTGAATGCCAGCCAGCACCTGAGGCTGCTAACTCAGCCAATATATCCACAATACTTAATGGGTCTCAATTACAGAGCCCTTATTTTTGTGCATGGGAACATATATCTGGAGGTCAGCACATTTCATTAATATTTTTGATTAACACATCCTTCACAGTGGTTTTGAGCTTTTAATGCTTCCCAGTTAATGAAGCAAAATTTTGAAGCAGCTATTAGCTTGGTACATAATACAATTAAAAAAAAAAATGCTGTTTTATTAAGGCAGCTCAGTTTTAGCCCAAATTCTTCAAGGCTTCATCCAACTGCAAAGAGGAGTTAATAACACACCGCCACACTAACGTCCCTTTGAAGCTGATTTCCTGCCTCTGAGTTCCAGTGAGGAACATGAATGACTGGCACGTTTCATGTCTGAAAAGAACATCGAGAGTTTTGTGAGTTCAGCTCAAGCCATCTGCTTGGACTGAACTTCTAACTGCAGGAAGTTTTTACCATCCATTACCTGAATTCCATAGAATAATTGCCCAAAATCTTAAGATCACTTCCTTTTCTTAGGCGCTAGAGACACATCAACCTCAGATGAACGCCAGCTTCAACCACAGCATAGAATTACAAGTGCCAAATCATGATAAAAATCAGAAAATCAGGATCACCTCAAAACTGCTCTGAACTGTGCAGTCTATTAATGCGTGCAGCTTTCCAAATTTAACCTTTTTAGGTTCCTGTGACTCTGATTTATACCTAAAAATCTTTGCTGTGTCACTGATGTTGAAGTCAGTGTTTCCACAGTCTACCTTCCTCAATCTGCAAACTGCTTCTGTTTTAATTTAATCTAGTTCAGCCTATTAATAGTATCATGTAAAGGGCAGTTATTTTGCTTATCTCATTAAAATCCAGAAATTTGCTACACTGCCATGCCATTAAATCCCAGTCAGTCTAGGAGCATTCCATTAGGGCTACATTAGTTCATCATTACTGACATTTATTATTCTTTCAGTCTCACTAGCGTCAAGCTTTCTCAAAAAAAGGTACCACATGAAGAAACATGACATCCGAAGGTCAGCCTCTATCACTTCTTTTTGGGAGGAGGTTTTGGGGGAGGCAAGAAAGAAAATGGAAATGAAAATGAGTCCCAGAAGACTCCAGAAAAGGTTATTTATATGGCGTAAGGAGAGAAGGCTCCATTTTGTCACTTCCCCGTCGCTAGCTGGCAAGCTTCCCCTTGCATCTCTCTCCGTTCCCCTACTTCTGTAGAAGGGGCAAGCCTGAAGGTAAGCTCCAGAGAAAACCTGGGGAATAGTCTGATATTGGGGATATTTGAACCCAAGTGCAGTTGATTCCAGCTTCTCTAGTTTAGCCGAAGCAGAACCCCAGGGCTGAGCAATCTGCCATGTATTCAGTAAAACCTCAGACTGGGCTCTGGCAAGGGATTGATTTCCTTCCTCCTTCCGTCCTGAAATAAAGTGCAATTGGGTGTGTGGTCTCACAGAGTCGTAATTGTCGAGAGACATTTCCACAAGGACTTCCAAGGCTGAAGACACAGATACCACCTCTGCTAAACAGAATCACACCCACAAGACAGAGGCCCTGTACACACCAGCAAGGCCTGGGGTTCACTAGAAACAGGGCTGTGGAACGGAACAGTCGGTGCTGACGACCCGACATCCTCACTCTGCGTATTTCATGGGGCTTTACCTCCTACAAGAACTAATCAGATCCCATGAGGGGCCGAGTGCGGTTGGTGAGCATTGAACGTGCTCTTGGAACACATCATCCTCTTCTGTTTCATGGGGAAGAGATCCACTAAAGCACCCCAAGACTGTACGATGATGCGAATCAAAGCACGTTTAGCAGGGACAAGCCAATGGGCTACAAAAGCACATTCCCGATCCAAACTAAACCACTAACTAGATGTGCTGTAAATCCTTCTGTGTGAGACCCCAACAGCAGAATACAGAGAGGAACAAAATACATTCTGTGCTATGCCCACAGACACACCCCTGAGAAGTTGAATCAGGATGCATCTTCCAAAGTGATGTGATGCTATCTGAAAGACAAACTGATGGGCAGGCAATTTTTTAAATTGGAGATAATGGAATGAGGCAATTTAAAGTCATTTTACTCCCTCTAAGAGCAAAATTTGCTTGTACATTTTAAGTGAATGAGAGCAGCTATGCAGCACGAGCCGCAGAGCCAAGCACCCAGAGGAGCATCTCCTCCAGTGTCCCGGATCTTTCTCCAGCGACATTCAAATGACACAAAAAAGATCGGGATTTTTTACAGGCTTAAGACCTTTGACACTCTCAGCTTTTCTGTATCTAGGCTTTGTCACACAAAATTAATGGAAGGCATTTTGACATGCCTAAATAGAAATAAAATTATTTTTATTCAGACAGAAATTAAATATAGCAACAAAACTTCAAAGCCATCTATTTTTGCACTCTGTGAGAGGTTGGAAGACATCAGCAATTGTATATTTTTGTTTGGAAACGTTTACAATGCACTTAAAAAGCAGGCAACTAACCCCAGACTTCTAATGCCAAGAACCAAATTCAACCAGAGCAGCATTTTAGTGTTTGAGAAGAAAGTTTGGCAGTACTTCGTGTAGAAAAATGACGCGTAGGAAATGACACAGTGAGGGTGGGTCACTTTCATATGACACAAAATTGAACAATATGTTATTAAACATATAATTTAAATTAATTTCAAGAATACTAATCTGAAAGGTGATCCGGTGCCAAACAAAACACAATTTTTATCCATTGCAGTGGATCAGTTCTTAATGACAGTGGGTGGTATTTGCAGATCTGTAGAGACTTCAAGTCAAGCCGTGAATTTGCATTTCTCCTTCTCCATAAAATGCCCCCATTTCAAGGAAATCTAAGTTAGTGCAGCTCTTGACTGACTTAGGTGGCACTTCATGAGAACTATGTAGAAAAGTTGAGACTTCACACTCTTTGCTACTGCCTCTCGTATCTGACCAGCTGAACAAAAAATAATGAAGCATAAATCCATCAGCTGCCCTGAGCTGTTCAGCTGCCAAGTCACCATGCTACTGCTTCTCTGTTCCGGTTAAACTGAGCAAGAGCCAAAAAGATGATACCATAACAGAGGAGGAAAAGGCATTCTTTTGCTTTAAAGCTGTTTTGGGTTCAAATTCAATAGCAGCAAGACTCAAAAGAAAGTAATCGAGAAAGGATTGTCACATCTATAACACTGCGTAGAGGTTCTGGGAACAAAATTATCTCTTCAGACAAGCAAAGTTCCTGTACTACAACAAATAATATTAAGATAATTTCAAGCTACAGACACTACTATATGAAGATGAAAGTCTCAATATAAAGTAAAGCCAACATGGCCTGTGGTCCTCAACATAGCTCTGTGCATACTTTTGAGCGTCCAGAACAAAACCTGCAGAGTCCTAACTACATGTTCCCGTCTTTTGCGTCACATAGACCCAGACAAAGCTTTCATGAATAAACAAGAGAATTTTTATGTTATGAAGGAAGGGAGATTTTCTTACCAGTCACAGCCAGGCAGGTACCTCTCTGCTTTGTCTAGTATTTTCTGAATAATTGTGTGTGTTCATTACATTCCTATCCCACTTCTAGTGTTACTATTCAGTTATTGGCTTACCCAAATTTGACCGAAACATTCACAGCAGATCAGAATTATACCTTTGTGCGTAATGCTTGAACATGGCACAGAGTAAGTCTCTATTAAATATATATAGGGGATGCATATAAATTATATAAGACTGTAATTACACATCTGACCCCCTATTTAAAGGGCGACAGGCCTATAGCAAAACATAATATCACGTGTAGAGTTTTAGAGATCATAAAAAACAGTACAAAAGAGAAATATTCAAAAATAAGCTATGTTGTTTCTGTCCAAGCAAGAAGCACAAACTTTTTAATGAGTTAGGACTCCTGCATTGCTCTAAAAATACTTGTGTCCTGAGACGTTAAACAGTTAATAATCAAGCCTGAGATTTGGCGCTCTGTTCCTGCTGGTAGCTGCCTTTCCGAGGTGTGAAGAAAATGATCAGCATTTGGGACTAGGGCTTGCCTCTGCTTTTCTCCCCATCGGTAAAGGGCAGCCCTCGTTCATCACTGGTAGTCTTGTGCAGGAGGAGTCACCTCTGGGAAATGGGGTACCCAGCTTGCAGAGCACAGCTTGCACTGGCCAGCACAGGTATCGCAGACTTGGACCCAGATTGCCACACAGCTGGTGTTCCTGTGCCAACTTACCTTTACTGGTATTACAAAACACAGAACAATATCCCAGTTGGCCTTTGAATATCCTAGAATCATAGAATGTTTTGGGTTGGAAGGGACCACTAGAGGTCACCCAGCCCAACCCCCCTGCAGGAGCAGGGACACCTTGAACCACATCAGGTTGCTCACAGCCCCGGCCAACCTGGCCTGGAATGTTCCCAGGGATGGGGCCTCCACCCCCTCTCTGGGCAACCCCTGCCAGGGTTTCACCACCCTCACTGGAAAGAATTTCTTCCTTAGATCCAGTCTAAACCTCCCCTGCTTCAGGTTAAAACCATCCCCCCTTGTCCTGTCACAACCGGCCCTGCTAAAATATTTCCACATCTCAAAGAGACCTCAGATCACCAGAACGGAAAGAACTAAAGACCGTGTCTTTCTGCACTTGTTCAGAGATTTACATGCCAGATTCCCCAGCTCTTGAAACTTCCACTGAAGGTGGCAGTGGCCCCCTGCATTTCTGACCTGTTCCCTGCCCCCCCACTTCCTCAACTCTTTGTTCCTGACGCATCTGCTTAGAGAAGCAGCTTTTCCAGCTTCTTCAATTTGTCTAATACACAACTTGAATATTTGAGGCCGCATATTCTTTTAGCCAAATTCTTTGTGGATTTGACACAGACATTCCCGGTGTCGCGTATTCTGAATCCTGCCCAGTCTGAGGGATGGCTCGGAGAGCAGCGATGGCATCCCGTCAAGTACGGAGCCACGTTTCCTTTCATCCTTCACACACCACTAGATCGATAAATCAAGGTGTCATGGAACTTGACACAGGGAAATCGAACGGGTGCCATGAAATTATTGCTTTCAAAGCAATTTTGCATGAAACAAAACATGTATTGATTCCGTATCCAATACAGCACACTCATTGTATCTCTAAGAAAATTTAGCACTCCTGATCACAGAAGTTCAATTTTTAGAATGCATTTGCTGTGATTTTTCCTGAAGATTGTCAACACACTTATCTCATTTAAAATAGGTCATGATATGAAAGTTTATCATTTTTGTTAAAAGCAACCTTTGGCACCTGCCTCGCATTTTTATCTGCCCAGAGATTACAGTAAATCACCACAATCTTTACCTCACCCGCTAATTTAGTCAGGCTTTGTCCAGAACAAAGGGCCACAATAAATGCCAAAGTAAGGGCTACACCCACTTATAAATCACGCAGCCCCAAGTGTCTTATTTAGCAAGTTAAATATTTACTGGATTATAACTGGCAAACAACACAAGTAGGTCCCTCAGATGATAACTGATTTATCAGAGGAAAGGTCTTCAGCGAGTATTTCTTAGCCCCACCACGGACATTTCTAAAATATCTGTTTCCATCTGTTTTTCTTAAGCCCACAGAAGAAGGTCAAACTTCATCTGGATGGATATGTGCATGAATAAAGCACAATAACACAGCATCAAGAGGACTTATCATCTTGGACTGTGCTTTCTTCAGTCCTCTACCTTGTCATCATTTGAAAAGTGGTAGCGATAAATGTGACATCAAAATGCAGTCGGACACTTTGGTTTCTGAACGTCAAAGACAAAAAAGGTAAGATCCCAATTTCTTAAAATCTTTCCATAGTATTTTGATCCTGCTCTCCATTCTGTTTTTCTTACTCACTAAAAAAAATGCCTACTTTATACAGCTACAATTATGGTATGGGTCTGGATTATGATTTCTTGTGCTTTCAGATGTGGGAGGAGAAGACAGAGAACTATTTGTATTAATCCAGCACACCTTCCATGCATCCATGCCAGCTCACCATAGTATCTATTTCCAACTTAGAACTACACAAGTCTTAAAATATCTGTGTGACTGTGACTATAGCTGTTCTGTGGGAGACCAGGGGAAAACGGGGAGAGAGAGACGATAGAAAGACAAGGTGGAGAAGAAAGGAGAAGGGGATATTGAAATGCGCTTAAATTTAGGCCAACTGTTCTAAACCTGCTTCTGTGACATTAACCAGTCTTTGAGAGTGATTTTCAGTTCAGAAGGCAGGCTGTGGTCACTGTGCTGCTTTGGCCATCAGCCATGCATAGCAATAATCACAGCTTACATAGATATGCAGATTGTGTGGTTTGGCTTTAATTTAAACCGCAACTTTTCACTGTCAGAACTAGAACTGTGTACCTTAATATGGGAGTCTAATCAGCCAGTCCCAGTTTAAACATTCTGTATGATCAGGAAAGGCAGCAAAAAGCATTGTGGGGAGATCCATCACCGAGAAACAAGTATAAACAAAGACAACTTTTGCCTTGCTCCGTGCATCATCTTTGGCCATCAGAGCTCTATCCAGCAGTGGATTGCCTTAAATGTCTCCCATGCTGAGTTTTCTGCTGCCTTGTGTGATGATTCCATTATCAGAAGTCACATTCTCACGAAGCTCATGTTTGACCTAACTTCTCAGTCCCTAACCTCCATAAATTATAACTCCTGCTCAGCTTTTCTCACTCTCAAAATCGGTTATTTCACCTTTCAAACGCTCTGGCACCTTAATCTTCTCTTTAAGTTGCTGAAAACAGATAGTTTCAACCTTCTCTCTCTTGCCTCTCTAAACTATATCCTCAGATTGCACTTTTATTTCAATCTCTCTTCTTCCAAGCTTCTCTGTTGCATTTTGCCCCTCCCCTCCTTAGCCCCCATCTCGTCTATAGAATTTTCCTGCACAGATGGAGCTTCTTCTAAATGCCGGGGCCTTTCCTTTTGCATGAAGGAGAAGTCTCCCCTGGCAGTTTACCTTTCTCTCACATCCGCCTTTAATAGTAATGCTCAGAGTATTTGTTTCAGATTGAACTCTCAGTGAAAAAAATTAACCATAGTCATTTTTGCCTGCTTTGTGGTAAATTACAACCCTGGGCGTCCATAGCTTTGGATTTGTTTTGGTAGAGACATTTGTCTGGTTGAGAGAAATAAGCAGATGAATTAAGAACTGGTTTAGAATTTACCAAATTTCTCCCACGCTTTTTTCTTTCTCACACATTTAACTGTAGCTGTTAGTGTTCATTATTCCATTTAAATAATATACATAACATAATATATAAGGGGGTTCCTTACTAAATATGCTTAGTTCAAATTAAAGTTTTCCCATGCAGATTACCATGAGTTATTATTTCCATCTAGGAATGTAGAATCTCAGTTCCCCTATCAATCAACACACCATGCACATCACGATAAAAATTGAAATTATTACCTAAAGTGATCCAAGCACAGTAGGGGAATGGACACAACGAGGAGAAAGCAAAATCAAAGCTGATGAAGTGCTGTGAATCACTTGGACACTTTGCTGCCCTCTGAATTAGCTGTAGGTACGTTTACATGGCAATATTTGGTCAAGAAATGGACATTGGTATTATCTTTGGTAAGTGAAGATGTAACTGTGTGCACAGCTGTAGCCAAAAATGCAAAAAAAAGATATATAAAGGCTGAAACTGAATAACAGAGTGTTAGAAAGTGTTTATAGAAGTCATTAGCACAAATTTGTCTAGAATATGGTACGCACTCTAGTCTCTGCATCTATGGAAAGGATTTTGGAGAAATAGAACAGACTTGTGGACGGATAAAAAAAAAACTTACTCCCTGAAAAACAGAGAATATTAAAACCACTTATTTTAGAAACAACACAAAAAGGAGCCAGCAAAGTAAGGAAGATGAAAAATTCCTAATCTGTGTGCGTCTCTGCTCAAATATAAGGAGGCATTTCCTAAAAGGTAGAAAATCAAAAATAATACTCTTACACTCACTGTGTAATCAAAGTGTGGGACCTGTTGCCACAGGAGGCCGCTGAAACCTATCATGTGACATTAAGAGAAGGATTAAGTAGTTATTTCCAGAATTTTCAAGTACAATTAGGGTATCGGCTTTGTAGAAAAATTATTTAATGTTTCTGAATTCAAGCCAATCTTTACTTGCTACAGATCAGGTAAGGCCCGTGAGGGAAAAGGGAAGGGCAGATTATACCTTATCTGCCTCCTGTGAGGCTGGTAGGCCTCTGCAGAGGCATTGGCACTGGGCTGCCCAGCGTTGGGAAAGGGGTAATAAATGTAGACCCAGCGTGGTTCCCTTCCAGCGTGGCATTTCGGTTTTCCTAGATTTGATAGTAGTCAACAGTCCAATAGAGTTAACACTCCTGAATGCTCATATGAGGAGGGATAAAGAATGTACATTAACATGAAAATGCAACATAAATGCTTCTGCTCATGTTAAAAGGTTGAGTTAATATATTTTCAAAGTCTGTGGACTTTCATTTGCCCACACATTAGACTTGTTCAGAGCCTGTGTTGGTTTTTTTTTTATACAAAACAACATTACTTTGTCAACCAGAAAAGTAGCACGGCAGAAAGAGGCTGTAGTCAGCAGAGGGAGTCAGCTGCTTCCAGAAAGCAGCTCATCTATTTTAGGAACGGTCAACGTGCCTGCCGGAGATGCACATCTCCACTGACTGCAGAGGGAATCTGAAGTCTATCCTACATTTATAGTGAAACTTGTACATGGAATCGGTGGAATGACACTCTCCCAGAAACTTCTAAACAATATTGGTGCGTAATTAGTTTAATTGCAGGAGGTCTGTCTCAACAAAGAACTGCTCTGCTAACTTCCCATGAGAGGGATTAAGCAGATGCAGGTTAATACACGGTGAAGATTTTCACTGACTTTGGTTTTAAAAATATCACTCACTTTAAAAATGAAAATAAATCCAACCTCAGGCACAGAGAAGGCTGAAGTCAAATTCTGGCAGCTTCAGTCCAACAAACGGCCATTGATATCTATAGCCTTTTCCTGAAGAAAGGACATCTAAAGCTGTCACAGTGTTTGCATGCTCCTGTTGGCTGAAGAGTCATGGTAAATTCCTCTCAGAAACCCAGGACCATACCAACCCAGAACATACAGGTTTCCCAGTTTTTCAGCAGTGCTCTAGTGCCATTCCTTTTCCAATCTGCGTCAGAAAAAAATGTTTATTAAAAAATTCCTGGTGGGACTGGGTCAGAAGTGCGCAGAAGGTGGCTGTCTAGAGCAAAAGGCAGACAGCAATCAGCCACGCTGTGAGTGCCTGGCACGGCCCGCATCACCTCCAGGCTGGGACTTGTATAAATCAGTCGCAACCAGCTATGCAGCTGATAGCAAAGTTTATCTGCACGCAGAGCCTGTGTGATTTCACCAATTTAAGTACGTGGAAGCAGCAAAGAAAAGGCATAATAGGTCACGTCATGAAAGTCTGAAGGTAGAAGGGTTCAAGGGAGGGTAGGATGGCTGGGTGTTGAGGGGAAGTCTGGACTGACTCAGAGTGACAGCAATAATTGCCTGTTTGACTACAGCCTACCGGCGCGCACAACTTCCAGCAGTGCCACATAGCAGGACTCGGTGGTAGTAATCATAGCTCAACACCTATCCAGCTGTTTCCATGGGGCATTTTCTGTAACAAACTGAGTAACTTTATGGAGGCATTTAAATCAGAGTGAACTGGTGCTCACAGAACGTGCTCATGACATAAGAATCAGGAGAGCTGCTTCTGTTTCAAGACACTTCAAGTTTTGGAATCCCCGGGGGAATTCACAAGCCGTTATGGAAATAAAGTCCCAGATTCTCCACTACTGCATATTTCCATGCATGCCAGTGGACAATGTGACTCCTAGCAAGCACTGTGAGGTGTAGTTATAGGGTTTTTCCTACCTATAGTTTTCTACCTATAGCACCAAACCATCCCTTATTATCATTTTGGAAAGGTTCCCTTTGCTTATGCTAGAGCCAACACAGTTCTCTTATTCTATGTAATTCCTGCACACCTTGAAGTACTTTTGTCCATACTGGTTAATAAAGAGATTACAAGAATCAAGCTTCCCAAAGGCTAGACAGCAAGTGGCGAGTATGAAAGGGAAACCTCTAATGAGCAGCACTTATCTGTTAGCCATTGGCTAGGGAGATTGCCACTCCATCTGTTGATTGAGAGATATTTCAACAGGAGGATTACCCAGATCTGATAAGGAACATTCCCAGCATCAAAGGTCTCATGGTTAATAAATGCTAGTAATATTAGTCTAACATTTAAAGAGCATTGAGCAGTACAAACAGGTTCAAAAATATTTTATAATGGATTTATTCTGGTATAAATGAACTGAAATTCAGTGGTGCTATTCTGATGGCTTAATTCTTAAATTGATACATCATCTTCAACTTTGGACAAGCCATTGCATTGAATGAAAAAGTCAACATAGACCTCTGGACAAATTAAACCATGGGAGAAGAGGTGAATTTTTTCCTGGTTTACTTTATAACACTGCACTTACCTTTGGCCCGTAGTAAAATCCCTGAAATGAGTATACCATAGCAACTGTCAAGCAATTAACAAATATAAAAAACAATTTGGAGAGATCATTGACACAGCAAGCACTCGACAGGCCCGCCAATGAATGTTCTTCTGAAAACAAACCCATGGAAGTTACTGCAGAGTTCCTTAACTTCTGCAAATGTCTGCTGGGGGACCAGATATCGAGTGATGGATGACTTGTCACACCCTATTCCTGCAAAGCAACCATTTCTAGCAGTTTCCTGGTCTCTATAAATATGCAAATAAAGTTACATAAACCAGTACTTTTACTGGTTTCTTTACTTGTCCTTTTCTGGCAGTTGCCATGTGAAAGTTACAGAAAAGCATGGCTCCCCCTGTGATATATATAGATATAGATATAAACAGAATGACAATTGATTCATGCAGCTGATAATCCGTTTCCATTTCCTAATCTGGTTTTAAGACAGAGAGATCACAATATCTTAATATTTAACTGTGAAATCCAGTCTGTCTGAAGCTTGTTACAAAAATTTGGAATATTTCTACATGTCCGTTTACTTTTGGTTTCATTTCTGCCATTCTATTTTCTAATTGAGGCATTTCTGAGTGTACAAAACTGCCTTAACTATAAAGTTATTCCATACACTATATAAATCTGAGAAACGACTCAAGAGATCAGCATTTTATATTCTGAACAAAATACCATGCAACTCTCTGGCTGCAGATTGCAGAAAAAGAACGAAGAGAGCAGTTGTGCTCTTTTGGGAGGCCCGAAAATGCTGACTAGAGAGAAAAAAGGCCAGATTTGTAGGATCCCTGCAACAAAAATTACACAAGACCTCTCTTAGGTAGGTTACAGACATCTCTGTCACTGTGGTTGCACCCATAATACCTGACCACTCCCATTTACAGAACAGGATCAACCAACTAAACGCACGTCAGGACACAGGCTCTGAGATCCTTGCACTTTAACAGCTGTGCACGGAGGTGGACACGTGGCCCCTGAGCCCCGTTCTAAAGTTTCTGCTGATGACTGCAGTGGAATTTGGGTGTGAATCCATTCATCTTCCATTCCTCTATCCAGAATGTGATAAGGCCAAGCCAACAATTCAGGCTACATTTGTGCTTCTTCTTTAAATGCCTTCTTTTCCTGTCTGCCACACTTCCTTTTTCAAAAGGCCGCCTCCTGTGGGACTAAAGAGCTCACGAAGCAAAATAAAAGAATAATTTTTTGCATTTCATGACGAGATGTTTAGAGCACTCATCTTCCTTCACATTCCCAAATGTTTTTCCAGCTCACAGCTATTTCAAAGATGTATTTGAGATCGGAGCACAAACAGTGCTTTGCTTCTATATTTATGGTAAGATCTTATTTCTTTGTATGTAAAGATTACACATGTTTTCCATCTTCAAATAGATGGCAGTACAACTTGCTTCATTCAGAAGAGAGTTTCCATTAGTCTGGAAACAGCTAAGGTTGGCAATGCTAGCTGAGGAAATGGTAAGCTGGAAAATACAGCAGCTGTTTTGGGAAAGAGAATAAAGTGGGAGAACTAACAACCGTCTGTCTCCAGGACTGGGTCTGTCCATCTGTTAGAGTTTCATTGTGGTGGCCTCCCAAGAGCAAGTTCTTGAAGGTACGCATTTGTCTGCTACATGGACTGGAACGCCAAGTATTTGCGACTTGCTCTGGGTTGCAAGTGATCCGAGTCGGTCCTGTGGAAATCATTACAATGAGGTGCCAAAGTCAGAGTATTGGGGAAAAATTACCATGGGGATTATCAGGTGCAGAAAAACCAGTTTAGTTCTTCCAGGAAAAAGCCATCACAAGGAATATGAAACAGCTAGTAAAAAAAGTCTGAACGTGGGTTATGCTCATCCTAGTGGGCTCATGCAAACACTTGTGCAAACAACTTCTACTACTTTTTGTATCAGCTTAAGAGGCAGATGAAATCAGTCCCTACATTAGGAGCGAGGGGAAAGGAGAACAGAGTTTTTTCCCTGCAGTGACCCTGGTGTACCCTAGGTCAAAGACTGCAAAGACACCAGGCCTATCCTGACTTTTTACGCATAGCAGAGAGGTTGAGGTAAAGAGACAGTGCTGTGATAGCAAACAGAACCCTATGAAGTCTTTGGGGCATCAAGGGACCTTTAAATGCAGTAAGGGAAACAAGACATTGTCACTGCAATGACCCTTACCCTACTTGACCCATCTCCTCATTGTCCAAACCACAGCATGGGCCACAGCATGGGCCCAAGCATGATTCTTCATTGTTTTCATGAGATTTTTTTCATGTTTCACTGAAAAACAAGAAAAGGCAAAAACGCTTCTTTGCAAATACAGCTTTTGAATGGACAGCAAGGTGAATAGAGGAAAGCCACGCTGAACACTGCACTCCATTAGAGAAAAGCGCTCAGAAGGGGATTCTCCTGCAATATTTACACAGCCTTTGTAGTAAGAAGCTTGGGACTCAGTACAACTATAACTCCTCTGACTTCAAAGATACCCTAAGAATGAATTTGGCTCTGTTTTGGTAATGGCTGGCTAGCCAGAAATGAAGGCTAAAAGACTCAGGAAACACCAGGGTAATCTTATTTCCTTTTCCCCTAATGCAGCGAGTGCAGAGCTCCCAGTTGCCTGCAGCACAGCCAGGATGATGTGTGTCTTGACTGTCATTTGTCCACATGCTGCTGCTAGAAAGCAACGATTTATCTTCTCAGAAAAACTTCTTGGCAGACACTCCTAACTGTGCCGCAGAGCAATTCAACCTACTGAAGCACATTAATGCAGTTTGTCTTGTATTCGGGCAGGGGGCAAATATATTCCTCTATCGACTTAATCCTTCGTTGCCATTTCCCAGAAAGATTCTCTGGCTCAAGGCAACAAGCTTGACCTTGATTCTGCCCAGACAGAGCTTGTAATTATATGTTTTGAACTACAAATACTTCATTTCTAGGTGCTTTTTACTTCCTCAGTCCCTGCATAGTAGAGATCACCATGCCCTGGGATTGCTCAGTGGAGTCCAAAGAGTCAGCAAATTCCATAGAGAAATTCCTTATAATAAGATGAAATTTTTTTCTAATCAATCCTTATCTTTCAAGATGTTCTTTTACATAGTGAAACAAAAACTAAACTGTGTCTATCTACAAACATGTTACTTTACTAAGAATTAGATTTTAGGGATGCTTAAAGTAATAATGCATTGCTGCTGTTTTGGGACCTGCACTGTGATCCACGCAAAACTGAGCATAAAGATGGACACAGTCAGTCTCCTAAGTAGAATTTTTGGTTGAATTGCAAGAATTGTTGTTTCGAAATAAACATGTTCTTTCCAAGAGCTCCACAGAGCACACAGAAATGACCTTCTTTGAGGTGAGAATGGAACTGCAGTAAGAAGCGATATTTCCCATCTACACAGAGCTTTTCAAGGGCTCCCAGGTAGAGGATAGGTCCAGGTTGTTTATTATCTCCAGCATAAGTCTACAACATCTATCAAAATAACAGACAGTGATACTCAATCTTCCTCGCAAAGTCAACGGTAGGGGGATAAAGTCTGTATGTGTGTCTTTAGGAAGATCCCCACAAGAAATGTTATTTTAGAAAACTACCCCCAGGAGCCTATGACTGAGCCAAACCCTACCTTATACATGCCACGGAAAATTACTTCTGGCTCTCCAGACAGTTTTGAGCATCACAAGAGTAATGTTCTTTTGGCTGGCTCCCTCAGTGCAGATGAGATGCTAAGCTCTTTGGCCAGCTCCTCCTTCAGCCCAAGCTTACAATATCCCAGCAGATGCTATAAAGAAATTACATTGCACAGCCAGAACCTTCTTTAACAGATTTGATCTCCACAAATAATTAAAGCTACTTCCCCCCTACCTCACCCCCAGGAGCAAACTTTGTGCTGTAACTCAGGGGACTAAAGCTCTTTGGAACCTCACGCTGGTCAACAGTGCCTGGGCTGCTCCCCAATAGCAGGTCTGATTCTGTGCATTCTTGACCAAAACCTGAAGTAACTCTGTTAAGGTTACACATCAGATTTGGGGGACTTAGGCTAGATCTGAACTGTTGAACAGACATAGAGGATCAGGCTCTATAAATTGAGGATCAGGTTCCATATAATTAAGTTGTAGCCACGTTGAGTTGTTAGCATTAATTTCTCTACGCTGCAGGCTGGAAGGATCACAGTCGGTAACTATGAAGCCTGTGCTAGTACTCACGGCGCTCAGAGCCATGCTATACAGGCACCTACGGACACTTCCTCAGCAACGTTCGTTTCATCCGGTACCAAAACATGTGGAGGGAATTGCTGGTACCCTCAGAAAGAACCGTTATCATGTCAGGACATTAGAAGAGGGAGAACTCTCTCTTATATTACAATCCCAGCTCAAGCTGTGTCTTTCTGCTCTCGCCAAGTTTCGTGCAGTCTGATGACTGCATCATTGTGCTGTTTCCATGCTTAAGCTGCAGTGCCACCCCGTATTTACCTGCCAGAACACAACCCAGCCCTCTTCACGGGCTGTGCAGACCCTGCTGGGATCTGACGGAACATGTACAGAACCACCCACCCACGACAGACAGCTGACGCCTGCAAGCCCTCGCAGGTTCATCCCTGGAGCAAGGCCAGTTTCTGCGCTTCCTTTTTTGAAAGTGCTTCCTTTACTCTGGCTGAACGAGTAATACCAGCTGTGCTGTTGGTTAACCTTTCCATGCTCCTACTTCTCCTACAAAGAGTGGTTGGTAGAGGTTTACTCTACTGCTGCTCTTACAGGTGCCACACCGACTCCTGCCCTGTGTCCATCCCGTAACTCAATTTATTTGTCAGAATGAGGTATCAGCTGAGCAAGCCCTGCCTCATTCCCAGCGTGGGAGCTGAACTGCTGATCAAAGAGCTTTCAAGCTTTGTTATTGTATACCTGCTGATGGCCAGACAAACCTCCCATCTATAGATCGCGAATACTGCTTCTTCAGCAGCTTACTTTCTCACGTATCAGTTAACTTTTTCCTCGCATTCACCATGATCTCGGATCCTCATGAACTCTTCCCTGTTCTGTGTGTTCTTGAAGTTACCTTTATAAAAGATCTCTTCCAGAAGTTCAAGCATGATCTATTTGAATGTTTCCAGAGGTGTTAAAGCACATCTATAAGTTATTCATTGACATGAAATAGTTCCAAAAGTAGAATGAAATCAAACGAATGAAAAGAAAGTAGTGGGCTTCCTGTATGTTTTTCTAATTATTTTTTTGCTGGTCTTAAATACCGCTTCTGGGGTTAATTTTCCCCTCACCTCACTCATTGTCAGTACTATAGCCCAGCGAAATCTCCCACTACCAGATGGGTTTTTCTGCCAATCCCCTGTGACTGCTCACCAAGAACATCAGTTTACTCACATCTTGTGAGTGTTCAGGACCAGGACCCACTATGCCCTACCGTTCCTGTTAAATTTTGTAACCTTTCAGGCAGTGAAAGGTTCTGTATCTTTCCCAGACTAGAAAGTATTGTTAGAAAAAACAACACTATAAATACCATAAAACGGGCTACTGTCTAGAATAAATACAGAGAGCTGAGTTAAAAAATGAGTTATCCAGTTACAGCTAAAGGTAAGGGAGTGGAAGGCTAAGTAAGCCCAGCTAGCTTTAGATGATCTTTGGTCACAGTAAGCATTGAATCATGTTATGTTATTTAACGTACATTGAAATACGTATTTTCTAACAGCGCACTTTGCCCAGTGTAGATAAGACCGCTGACATTATCAGAGAAGGTAGCACATACAAAGCATCACAGATTCCAAGCCAAGCCTTTTATGAAGGCCCCCTTTTATTTTCTTGGTTTATAAGCAAACTGCTGGCACCATCACCCACCCGAGCGTTTGTGAAACGCCTGGTACGACTGGAGCACAACAGGCTGCATTGGCTGTAAAAGCCTGCACAGGCTGTTCTGCTCAGTGGTCCATTCTCTGAATGAAGGAGGGGTTATTTACAGGGATGCGCGTGTAAGAGGAATATCTGGATTTGTGGATTTTACATTCATAGATGCCCACGTTCCCGATATGTGCAGGCAGCCAGAGAGCTGGTGTTACCTCTTCTGCCCAATATGGTGGCTTGTGCTGTATACACACCGTACAATAATCTATCACTACCGACTACCGCTTGTCAAAGCAGAAGGAATTCAATACCAACTTGAATTTTTCCTTTCAAAAGCCAATAAACAGCCCCTCTGAAAACAAGAGGACTTGCGGTCGCTCCTTGCACAAACAGGCGTTTGCTGCGCACAGAAACGGACTTCCCGCACCGCCGACGGGGGCAGAGCTCCTACAGCTCTTCTCTGCTTGGAGCTCTCTGTCGTGGGCCTTCAGAAAACTGCCTGTGAGCACCATGAGAGCCAGCTGAGCCCCCTTGAAAGCCCGCCCTGCTGTGGTGAGCCCATCACACAAGCAATGCACTTGTGAAGGGCAGGGGTGCCTGCTGCAGCAAGCATCCTTGTCGCAAAGATGAAACGGAGGCAGTGACACCGCTGCAGTATCACAGATATAGTGCCTCTGCCAAGCGGGAGAGGAACTATTGCTCCCAGGCAGTTCATCTTCATGCCATCAGGCCGACCCCTAAGCAAACCCTGAATGCAAGGAGAGACAGGATTTACCAGAAGCCCTGCTTATTGGTTGCATTTTCTGCTGCGCATCAAACCAGCCAGGGACTTCTGCCCAAGCTGTGACCAAGGAGAAATTCGATGGCAGCCCCTGGCTCAGCCTCCAGTCTCCCAGGGTGGAAAACGCCACTCCTCGTCACCAAACCAAGTGCTGTCGTCTGCTAATGCGTAACATCAGCCTGGTGGCAGATTTAGAAAGGTCACTAAGATGAGATCCGAACTACTGCCATCGGTGAAGACAGCCAGCCTGCTATGTTCAAACATTCTCAGCGTGCAAAGGATTGAGAAGTCAGCCAAGCCACACAGAGACATTTTTTGAGAGGTACTAAATCACATGACAGGACCTTCCCTTGGCAAATTGACGGGGGCAGGCTGCTCTTAGCAAATACCGCTACTCTTGAAAAAGGATGGTGGTGGCATAAAATGATTAGTGTAGGAGACTGTTCAAGGGCAAATCACATTTGCTAATGATGACTAGAGTACATGAGCCTGCTGTTGGGTCTGCGCCATCCAAAATAATTCATTAAAAGATAAAGTTATGGAGACTGGTAAGGCACAGCAGCCTATTGCAACGGAAATAAAATAGAACAGAGACACCCTTTGAAACCCAGGCAGCTCGTACTTCATGGCAAGCACTTCTTATGACATCCAGGGGTTTCAACAGGGATCAAGCAGCTGTTTCAGTTCTCTTCTGGGCTGGGCTGGCCCGCATTTTGGTAGCACAATTTTGGCAATATTCCATTATCGTTATAGTTGGTTGCAATTGTTATTTTGCATGGGCATCTGTAAGCCAAAAAGGCTATTTAAAGTGGGGGGGGTGTCCAATATTTATTTTACCAAATGACCAACCATCATTTCAGCTAGATTCTAGATCCAGATCTCATCTAAATGGCTGTGCAAGGAGCAGTCCATGTTCAATAACGCACTCTTTACCCCATGAGCTAGGAAAATACTGTTGTCCCCACCTGTCAGGTGGGAAGCAGGCAACACACAGTGGGGCAGGGTGGATTTTCCTGATTTACACACACATTCACACTTCATCTAGGCTCGTGATAAGACAGTGCGGAGACACAGTCCTTAGACTTACATTTCATTATTCAGACCACCAAACAACTGGCAAATCCAGTCCCCATTTAAAAATCACTGGTTCTGGATTATAAAAGACAGCCTAAACTATACAAAGTCACAAAAAGAAAGTTGCAAGCAAGTGGGCTCAGCAACGGTCACAACAAACATGTTCTGTACATATGTTCTGTACGTATGTTCTGTACCCTGTACCGTAGGACCATAGATGCTGTCGTAATACTGACAGCTAACCACCAAAACCACCACCTACCTGAGACAAGTAGCAAATTCCAATGTGTTAGATTTTTTTTAAACTTTCTTCTGGTAATGTGAAAAGTCAGAAGAAAATGGAAAAAATATCAATAAGAAATCTTTTTAAATGGCCCTGTAAGCAGTGTTTTCAATTATTCAGCATGACATTTGTTTCTAAATAACTTGAATAAGTTTACTTGTTCGCATCTAATACTAATTACCAAAAAGTGGTAGCTGGAAAGCTGAGTATAAATCTATTGGTTAGGTATAAATCTTAAGTAAATGTGGTTTAAGGATTCTTATCTTGCTCCCACCTGCACTCTTACTTGTGTCGGTTGAGCACTAGGAACCTTTATCTTCAGAGAAAAACATGGAGATGTTCCATTAAAACTAGAAAGCGCTGTCCAAAATTGTAAAGAAAGCTTAGGTGTCCTCACAACCTGAAAAGACCTCCAAGCTCTGAAGAGCAAAGTGTTTCTGGTGGCTGGGGCAGCAGAATGGCTGGGGAAAAGGGAATACCAGCCCTGCGCCAGGGACTTCTCATACCCTTATCTCAGTAAATACCCGAAACAGTACTAACAAGTTTGGCTGACCCTTGATTAAGCCATTTTTGTACCACCTGATTCATCACTTTCCTGAGCACTCTAAGGAATTTGTCAGGTTTTGTCAGAGGTTTCATCATTTTGCTTTTGCCACTCCCCCGGCATTATTGCCCTTTGATCATAAGGCCAAAGGAATCTGCTTTTTTAAGTCTACAGCATTGGAGACTGCACTCAGACCGTGTTGCATTAACTGCTTAATATCCCTGTTAACAATCTCTTCTAGCATACAGAAACTTCAGCTTTCAACATCCAGTCACTGAATTTCATTATCATTTTGCTAGAGAGGCCCTTTATTTCTGTTGCTTATAGAGTTCCTGAAGAACCACTTAACTATTTAATAAATTAAGCTCCTTTTGCAGAATATAGTTTCTATTCAATCCTATCATTTTTCTCATAATGCTCCAGTCAGATTTTAGTGTCCCTCCTGAAACATTGCCAGCAAAATTGGACAATCTATTCCCCACAAGGTTTGCACTCATTCCCAAATAAGAGGAACTTTACATCTCTTTAGGACCTCAGGCATTTAACTACAGGTTTGCTATTGGAGTTAATATTCATCTGATTACCCAGCATGACCCCCAAGATCTCCTCAGCGCCATGAGGTTTCAGGGCAGTGCCTTAATCTGAGGAATTTCATCCTTCCTAAAGCAACGACCCTGCTTTGGACAGAACTGCAATGAATGTTGGTTACGAGCACACAGTCTGTGACAGTTCCAGATCACCCTGTGCCGGTGAACTGCCATCTTTACTTTTTAGCTCTCAGAGTCTCCATGTTCTTGAGTTGGCTTTATGAAAATGTGGTTCCTAACAAAGGTATCAATGAAGAGAACAGATCTACTCTATTACCTTTCCCAGAAGTAACATCAAATGAGAGTGGCGGAATTTATTCCCAAAGTATTGGTACTCGCTATATCCCTTTCCTTTAAAGCACTGGTAGATCTCGTATCAGCCTACCCAACACTTTGCCTGGAGCTGATGGTGTTAGACTGACAGGCCAAAAATTACTCAGGTCAAACTATCTACCTCTTTTAATAGCAATGCACATTTCTCTCAGGAATTTTAAACTGCAGTCTGGGCTACAGATTAAATCAATAACTTTTGTTGGAGAATACACTTCTACTTATTGTACTAAAGAATGGTTAAGAAAAAATTACTTCTCTCCATTCAAGAGAAAATTATATCCGCAAAAGAGAGAAACCACAGCTGAGGCTTCAAGGTTTGGTGAAAGCAGCTATTACTGTCTGCAAATATCATGGCAGTTCAGCTGGACAGCAACACAGTTTGTTAGAAGTCACTATAAACTCTGTCAGACTTTAATATGATGCGGTAGATGTACTGCTCCTTGGCTGTGTAGCATTACTTGTTTTTCATTTAATGCAGGCCGATGAACATTAATTCTGATCCCTCATGGTGTTGAGGGGGGAGAAAACGCACAAAATCCTAATTTCGGTGTTCGCTCAACTCTTTTTCAAAATGTTCCCAATTTATTCTCTACTTCTATATCACAAGTTTCTCTTGCAAAGAGTTTTTATATGGCAATGAAGAGAAGTGGTGCTTGCTAGCAGGTTTTTATTCCTGCTTAAAGAAATAAAGAAGAATTTGCAATGATTACATTATTTTCCCAGCCAATATATTAAACCTTGAGCGAGAATTGTCTGATCAAGGTACCTAAGTGTAAGCCATTACCAGCTGAATCAGATGGGTTTAGATTCAGTTGCTTTCCATCAGTTTCTGGTTTTTGAAAAAGTGCCACAGATCCAAACCCTGAAGAGTACAAAAGGCCCCCCACAGTTTGCTTTAAGAAGCGTAGCCTTCCTACTGCACAACGGCACATCAAAATCTCAACCACCTTGAGTACTGCACTGTTGGCTTAGCTGCAAGCAGTGCTGGGTTTGAATTATAATAATTGTAAACAAGTACTGCCAATTACGTTATGTCTCTCATGCATGTGAGCCTTAAGAAAAAAATAAGATTCATTTTCTTAAAACTACAAACCACATATGGAACAGTTTGTCCTTTCTGAATGGCAGAGGGCTGCTGCAAAGGTCTATTTGCCACGTGTAGGCATTATTGTCAGAGAAAAAATATGAAACACTGTGCAGGAATCCACGGGAGATGCGGGGAAGCCCAAAGGAACTTAGAGAGCTTCAGCCACTCCTTCATAATGCCTTGTTATTGAGAGGAGCCTTGCAAACCAGAGATTGAAGGGAAAAACCCAAAAGCCTGATTAGGCAAATCTAACTGTTTTGTAATTAAGCAGATTGGAGGCAGATGCCATCAGAGACTTTCTGTAAACTTTGAACGTGCTGAGATTAACCCAGGCAGACTACTAATTTAGCCTACAGATAAACGAGAATGCATGGCAGATCCCAAACTGTTTATTAACCATCCCACATCTACGTGGAATGAGATGGCACCTTGACTGTGAATTACTTTAAACCTTTTCATTGCTCAGGAGGAGCCAATTATTTAGAATGATTAAATGACAAAATAATTGAATAATCAAAGATATACAAACCAAAGAATTAAAATAATTCTTATCCCACTTTCATGCCTGAAACCGAGGGTATCTAGATAAGAGGTAACTGCAAATTAGAGAGATTAGTCATTGTCTCACCAGCTAGGAGTGTTCTTGTAAATCAGATCAAAGTTTGTTGACTAATCACTCAAAAGACCAAGTAAGTAAATTAAAGGCAAAACTAGATTAAAAAATAGAATGCAGATAGATGTATATTGGGGAAAATAACAGAACAGAAAGTGGATCCAAAAGCATTGGTTTAGCACAGGAGGATCTGTGGCAGTCTCTGGTATATTTACCTTTCATACCAAATGTTTCGGACAAGCTGTGCTACAGATAGCTTTTACCTACAGGAATTAGAAAATCGCAAGTGAATCAGTACTTCCAATGAAAGGTTAACTGGAGAATTTAAATTTTCTAGAAGAGAAACAAGAAGAATCAAGAGCTGAGATGTTTTGTTGATTCACAGTTCTCTTTGAAAGATCTGCATAACTAGAATAAAATTGCTTTAGTCATGCTGATGATATTTAGGGGCTGCCCTATACATTCTTGTCTTATTCCTGTTGTTTTCAGAACTGGCATTTAATTTCATTCACTCAAAGACAGTCCTACACCATGAGCATTGTACAGAACACCACCTCAGGGACCAGTATGGAAGGGATATTTTCAGAATGTCCTACGAGCACTTAAAGCTGCTCTGAGGGTTTCATGGTTGCTTAAACCAGGGGATTCGGACCGTGGCCCATTTTGACTGCAGCCTACCAGTGCAGACCGTGCCCCCTGAAGAGCTGTCACCCCGGAGAACAGAACCTTCCTCACCAAACACCGACACGGGCAGACAGATTTGCTCAGGGTTTATACGATTAATATAGGATAGGAGAAAGACGAAGGATTAGGATAATGTCTAGCAGAAGTGGGAGGAGGAGGTAGAAGAGGCTGAGGCTCACACCAGGTTTTTTGGAAAGCAGATGCTAGCGGTTTGGAGAAAGCACCAGCCGGCAGCTCAGGTGTTGCGGTGGAGCTGACAATGATAAGGCAATTAAGACAAAAGGCTACAGTCAAAGGAATGAGGGCTTAGAAGAGTTGCTTTTAAGCCCCCAGCAGGAGCCACTGAACATACCCATTCCGGTACCTGCATCATCAGTTCTAATTGCTAATTTGCATAGGGTAGCACACAACTGGCAGTGTTAGCTCCGCTCAGCCACTCAGCGTGAGCATGGGACACCCACCCAGCTCCGAAAATCCCTGACACACACCTTCGCCTATTTTTCAGGACAGGTCCAAACGTCACGATCTGAACATAGACAAACTCAGCTAAACGTAGCTAAGGGTTGTGGTCATAACGTGTAGAAATTGCTCCTTTGCTGATCCATATTGCACTTCTTGAGAATTCACGCACATACCTTAAAAATGTGCTTTAACATAGCTTCAGAAAGTCAGCAATCAGCTCTCCCAATAAGGGAACTTGTTTCTGAAGTTCTCTGAAGCCAAGTGATTACTACAAATGCCATCTTCTGCCTCTGTTAAGAACAGGTACCCCTCAAGATGTCTCTTAATTGCAGTTGTTCAATTTTTGGTGGTGGCGGGGTTCTCCCAAAAAAAATGTAAACTCATTTTTCTTTTATTTTATCTACTATGCTACAAGCAGTATTCAAAATAGGAACCTGAAATCATGGCCTGTCAGTATTTTTAACTGAGATATTTACAAAATTATAAAATTAATGAGAGGCTAGGAGACGATATAAGAAATAAACCTATATGATTAAAAGGCATGAAGTTCTCTAGATACGTGCAACGCATATGAAATGAAACTGTGTCAACCATGAAATAAATTCTGTATTGGTAGAAAGACTCAGTTCAGGATAATATGACCTTGCTGTAGGACATTTCTTAGGACTGAAGAAAGCTAAGGTCCCTCAGCTGTGTTTAAGCCGACATTTCCTTCAGATAGATCATTAGGTCCCCAAAAATGCCTTCCTCTGCTAGCTGGAGGTCCAAATTGATGTTATGGAAGTTGTTCGATCTACCTAACTTCAGGTCTTCAATTTATGAGCTATAACATTAAAGAGCTCAGCAATAAATCAGTGAGATTTATGGTATAAATTCCAAGCAATACTTATGTAAGTGGCTGTCCCCTAAGTGTTAATATGAACCTACATGATCATATACTTCATACAGTTGGAGAAAGGGTATTTACATAAAGACCATTCTTGAATCTCGGCAGAAAAAAATATGCATGGATAAATAAATGTTAAGTTTTTACTGGTGTTTGCAGTGTAGGCTATGTGAAAAGATGTTGATACTTGCACTGACATGTGGTGCTCCTTCAGTGACAGGACAGATTACTCTGTGTGCTGCTCCTTCCTTGGTTCTTCTCTCATTGCTGATGGTCCACTGGAAACGAAAAATACAAAACTTGTCATACAAACACTGAGCAGCCACGAGATAACGACAATTTTTTACTGCAATCCTGAGTTGCATTAGCCAAAATAAGTAAGAGAACAGACCAAGTAAATTAAAGGATGATAGCAGTTAACTAGTACTGCTGGAGTGTTCCTGATTTTTCCTGCTAACACCAAAATTAATTGTGTCCGACCCAGTGGTGATAACAAGCAAGAAATGTGGATTAAGTTTTTAATCCACACCCCAAGAACTGGTTTCCTGAAGCCTCCTAACTCCACTGGCTCTGAGTCTGACCATACAGCTAGATCCCCCTTGCAGGAAACTATTATAATACTACTTTGTGAAATAAGAATTACCTGACAAGACCCTTTTCCTAATTACCACTGTGCATCAAAACCCTTTTCAAAAAGACATTTCACCGACAGGCTAAGAGCAACGGTGTTATTTTCAAATGTAAAAATGTTTTGCTAAAATAGGCGGTTAAAATATTATCCAGCTCCAGCCTTCGCAGGCCATCGGTCTCCAGGTGCATTTGGACAGTGAAAAACCAAAGATCCTGCTTGCTAGGCTGAAGGGGGAAAAAAAAAAAAAAAAAAAAAAAAAAAAAAAAGAGGGCGCTTTCAGAAATTACATCTAATTAAACAGTACCATGAGCGGCAGATTGGCTTGGCTCTCCTGATGCCACTGGGTAAAGAACTTGTTCACAGCTGAGAGATACGACAAGAAAAGAGCTTTTATGTTCCCCAAAATGTTCTTTCATGTAACTTGCAGCCAGATTATTTTTTGCATTATTCATAGATGGTAGTAAAATATTAACCTTTGATCTGCCAACAGTGTTTGAAAGGCCTATTCAGCCTTCAGGAGGAAAAGAAAAAAAAAGGTTTCCCCACATTCAGATAGTCTGTAAAGGCAAATTTACATTTAACAGCCCAGTTTATCTAACAGCTTACCACCACTTCCCTTTCTTGCTACCCCTCCCTCCTCTTCCCCTGCTCTTTCCCCCTCCCCTGCATTGCCCAGCAGCCGCAGTTCCACGCTCTGCCCTCCTCTTTTACGTTTTGGCACTCATCAGACTTCTCTGGGTAACGAGTTGACTCGCTAGCTCAGCCATCGCCACCTTTTTGCTTGGTTAGTTCCCCGCCAGCTTAGCGAGCGGATTCAGTGAGCAGACGGCCAAGTAAGCCCTGGGAATACGTGTCCAAGGCTCAGAGAGACTGAAGCAGGGTGCCTCTTCCCCACAGCCATTATATCAGTTCAAATTTGTCCTGTGGTTTCACCCGTAGGGAATACCGAGCAAACAGTGTCATATCACTCAGCAGATCCACTTCAGACGCAGGTGAAAAGGAGAAAGATAATATTACCTTTCTGGTAAGAAAATGTAGCTATGAAGCAGGTCTGAAATCCTGACAATCAAAACAGATCTTACAAGAAAAATAAAGGAAACCATATTAGATCAAGTTTTGTTTTTTTTTTTTTGCTCCCACTTAATAATCACCGTGCTCAGGTAAGGGGTTAATTAAATATATAGTGCTACGGGAAGCAGAAGTGAGATGTTTGAATCTGCTGAAAAACACAAGTTGGTGACATACTCGCACAGGCATCCGGATGACTTTTCAGCTTCAGCTGCTTGCGCTGCATCGCCTGGCGCTGTGCGGGGTGGGCGGCAGCCGCTCGGAGTCCCCGTGTTATTCAGATGACCTACCCGGCGCTGCAAACGAACAGGGGACAGCTGAAGTTAACGGCCGGAATGACTGACAAGTTGAGAGTTTTTCTGAGCTGCTGCTTCCAAATAAACTCCACAGCAAAAAATAGGTCTTCTTCACCGAGGAAAATAGGCCTGTATTTGCAACAAGAGTTATCTGCCATGAATATTCTTAACAGCTCTGCTAACAATAAAGTTTTGCATAATCTTATCACGTATTTTTTTCCATTGATACTTGGAAGGGCTTACGCAAAACAAATTGTATGTGGGATATTTTTTGCCCACCCACAGCGCAGGATACTGAGTATCTGGAAGCACAGGAAGGATTGCCAGCGTCTGAAATCACCATGTTTTCACAGCAGTTTCAAGTTTCCAAAAAATACCTAAGCATACACACTTATTATACACATCAGTATAAGGTCTCTCATGGTCTCTGGACCACCATAAGCCCAAGGGCTGCAAGATGGCTGAGCTCACCAAGCAACTCACTGCTGCCAGAAGAGTCACATTGCCTCCGTCTCTCGCTGCTCATCTCCCAGCCAGAATTCCATCCCTTCTTACTCCCTAGTGCTCCTCTCGTCTCCCATTGAGCCCATTCAGATCACTGGCATAGCAGGCACTCATGGATTTGGGGGTTTAGGTTTGGGTTGTTTGGGTTTGGTTTGGTTTTTTTGGTTTTTTTTTTTTATTACTTTCCTGACAGATTAGCAAATTCAATTGGTAGAGTTCCATTCACAGAGTAGTCAGAGGAAGGAAAGTGGCTGGAAAATGTGGCTGGGAGTGTGGGTGGAGAAAGCAGGAATTCCTCTTTGCTCTGCTGAAAGCTATCAGATGAGGTTCATCCTATCCTGCAGAACACCAGGGTAGCCCTTGCTACAGGCACAGGCTGGTTAGGCGGCTTCCCAGGGGAGCAGGGCGAGCGCCCTTCCCATGCCTCAGGAGGTGGGAACCAACTGATGTGTAACCTACACAGCCTGCATCCTTCAGCCTGTAAGCAAGAGCTTGGTCATCAGGGAAACTTGCTGAACGGCTTCACCACCTCCAGTCTTGTCCCTGCCTCTTCTGCACCGTCCCCACTCCCCGGCTCCAGCTGACAAAGAAGGATTTTCTCCAAAGAAATTCCTACTTCAGCTCTGTCTTCTAGCCCAAATCGTCTGTACTTTCAAGGCTTCTACCAGCAGCAATTTACTTGGAGAAACCACACCTGGCACTAAGCATTCACAAAAATTCATCTGCAAGGCCCTAATTTTGCTGTGCAATCCCACCGAGGCCTATTAGACCCAAACACCACTATTGTTCTCTTTGTGTTCTCCAAGAGCATCAGAGAACAACGATCAGAAGAACGTGTCGCGCAGCTCACCTTGCCATGGGCGGCACGGTACCTATGTGGGCGCTGTGACTTTGCCCCGGATTTGGCCCTGGTTACGGGGTATTTGGTTTCGCTTAATGAAACACAATCAAACTCCACAAGCACTAAAGCCAGTTCTCAGAGCCCTGCTAAAAATTCCCCACACAGTTGGCTGGGTAGGATTTAAAACTCTGCACTATTCTTAGAAGTGTGTATCTGCAGCAGTTGGAAAACGCTAGGTTGCGAGCAATGCATTCCACCACGTTTAAAGCTCTAATCCTGAGTATTTCAGACTCTTTGTGGTTTTATTTATTTCAGTTTACATTTAAAAAAAAAAAAAACCACCACAATCCTATCACTTATCTAGGCACCTGAACACATTCTGTTGAGAATCTCACATTTAATATCCCCACAGTAATTATACTTTATTTCCTGAAGTGTGATTTTTAAATGAGAGACAACGGAGTTTGTTAAAGCTGCTTTGGAAAGCCTCCCACGTTCAGAGTTTCATAAAACAATTCCAAAATACATGAGGCCAAGAACCGACAAGTGTCTGGGAACATGAAAAAGGCTACAAAACTGATTAAAAAAAATAATCGAAGACTTTGACAAAGTTTACTGTGTAATTTTAGAAGACAGGGGCAAGTCGATCTGCATCCACTGTGCATGTAACATAGACACCGACCACGGAAGGGTCGGCGGAGCCTGTGCTGCATGCTAGAACATCTCTATAATATTGAAAGCTACCTGACAAGCAGATTTATTATAAAATAGTATTAAAATAATCAATGTTCTAAAAACAATTGAAGGCAATGACCAACAGCTGTTTCTTTGGTTTGATTTTAAAGACTTAATATATTCGTCGTTATGAATAGCAACAGGAAGGGAGTTGTACCAACAGAAACATAACAGTTCAAGGCTTTTCCTCCCAGAGATGCAGGGTGTGCGTCTACTCAAACAAGTAAAGAAGGTAGAATTTTGCTTCATAAAACTGTATAAACCTGAGATACTCAGATATTGCTTTCCTTCAGCAAGAGGACCTGAGAAATTCATTAGGTTAAAAGACCTGCCTAGTAGGGAATTACTTCTCAAAAATTGGCCTTCAAGACAAAATTTTAATCCCTCCCAGAGCTGGCAGAGGTTTTGTTATGAACTTCCTCAAAGATCCTAAAAACGTACACATTTTTTTATAATTTCTAATATTGTATGATTTGAGGGAGAGACATGAGGCTTTTTTTCTTTCTCTTTTTTCCCCCTGATTTATCACATAGCTTTAAGCATACTGGATAATATAATCTGGACTCTGACTAAAGTCTAAAAGAAAGCATCTTAAATTTTATTCGCCTGATAAGGGTCAGGCAATCCCGCCTGCTAACCAGGTCATTCGATCAAAGATTTAGTGACCAACAGAAACAGAGAGGCCAGAAAGCTACAGATGTACACGCCACGGAAAGAAAACAAGCAATCGGAAAGTCTCCCATAGACATGCGACACACGACTAGCCTGGTAGTTACGCGTACCCCTAGATGCAGTATTTAAACATGTACAAGTACCCTTAAAGATACCCAATATCTTTACTAATTAATAATAATTATTTTATATATATTTGCATATATACACATATTCATGTACATAAAATTATATTCTGGGGATGGTTAACTTCATCTCTCTAGGTTATCCTTACTTTAAAGCTTTTTTCTCCGTTACCAACACACACATTCTTCATGAAACACCTTCCAGTTTAGCTTGGAATTTATGACTTGATGGATACGTGAAAATACGTTATTTATAATATGAAAGAAACCAGGTTAAAGTAAAATAAATTTAATGTGATAGGTGCTGCTGCCACCTAGTATTCTTTCCCCGGACTTCAACCCTTTTATTTACTGCTAAGTTTTCCATCAGCAAAGTGTAACTGGCTTAAGCTTTTTAGCCAAAAAAAAAAAAAAAAAAATCACCCTGATGAACCCCAGAAGAGTCCACCCACCTGGATGCATCCTAGACAAAAGCTGTTTGAGCTTATTGTGCAACATTAATGCCATTTGACTGAAAGAGCTGGAAGTACTTTGCAGACCAATGGTGGAACCGGCCATCAAAACCAACCTTTGAGTGAGCCAAACAAACTTTTTTGTTTTGGGAAAAAACATACAGCTAAAGAGAAAGTCTCTCTGAAGAAAAAACGTTTTGGGAGCAACCACCCAAAGGCTTGAGTTGTCCATCTGTATGCATGACATCTGGAATAAACGAACGGCTTCAGATCTTCAAATTTCTATTTCTTGTTGGCTTATTTTTCACCTTTAAAATGCAAAATCTTGGTTCTAGCTGGAGAAGAGACCATTTCTCAGTCAGCCGAGGCATCCCAGACACCAGAGCTTTGGGTCAATTGACAGGACGCCGCAGCAGACGTTTTCAGTGAGGGACCTCCAATAAACTTTATCTCCCCTCCATTCCTCTGCTGTCAGAGGTTCAAGGCTACATGCAGACAGATGCATAGTGGCAGTGCATTTACTCGCTGTAAGTATACAAAATTCATTTTGATACCACGTCCAAAACGCCCTTTTCCTGCTTCAAGCACAGCTACAGAAGGCAGCTCATCACGAAGCAAAATAATCAGGCTAGGTAAGATGCACGAAGCGGTGATAAAATTAGCCCCTCTTTCCAGAAAGTATAGGCTAGGTTTTCAACTGATAACAACCTCATCAGCTCCATTCACTTCAAATACACTTTTTCAAAAAGTGAAAGCTTCTTGCTCCTTATCTTTCATGAGATGTTTCTTTTCAGAAGCCATTCTTTGCTAGTCCAATAATCTATAACTCACTGTACGTGTTTTACCTCAGGTTAATGATTTGTTTCAAAAGAAATCCCCATGTGATGAGTAAGAGTAGAGCTGAGGACGGTTTTGTCTGGAGGGTATGGCCAGGGACAGCCGCTCCAGTCCTGAATTGACCAGATTTCTCTACACCGGTACTCAGACTTGGCTCCAGAAATGGACCACGGAACTTGCATTTCCAGCCATGAAAGTGCTTCTGTGGTCCAGCTTCTAGATTTTGGTTCAGGATATTGCATTCTTCTAAATTCCCACCCATTTTCCTTTGAGGCTTCATAATGCAACTGTTTCACCTCGTGCTTTAGAGTCTCATTATTACTTCTACATTAGGTACCCAGTGCAAAATGGATACGAACAAAGGAAGAAGTGAAGCAAAAAAAAAAAAGCCAACCTGTATGACTCATTGTGCGATAAAAAAAACATTTTCTGCACAACTCAGAGAATGTGTCCTACCAAAAGAACTATATACAGCTGCCAGTTGCAGAAACACAGGCTAACACATTATTCTTGCAAAAGTTACCTTTCTTCTTCTTTTTTTTTTTTTTCTTTGCTTAAACTGTCAGAATAGGTGGATCGTTTCCTCTGGAGATATTTCTGTCAGGCAAGTTCTGAAAAACTTTGTTCTGAGAATCCTGCGGACTGAAAACACAGCTGTTCGGATTCCCTGATCTAACCTATAACACCGTGGATGCTTCCATTGGCAGAGCAGGCTTAAGGGGCAGACGAAATGACAGCTGGCCCATTTCTTCTGCTGCACATAAATCCCATTTAGAATAGGATTAAGACAACTGGAAAACAACCTATTGACTGAACAACAAATCCTGCCTAGCAAGGGGATAGATATGATTTAAACATTTTAAAATGTTTGAAGCGGGCTTTAAATACTTTCTTAATAACGGTCACTTAAAAAGGGAAGCAACATTTTAGAAACCATCTTCGGGTTACTTCAAAATCTGGGGGTTTTGATTAGGGAAAGACTTGTCAAATACTTTTCTCGTCTGCAAATGTATAACATCCATAAGTAAGGTTTTTAAAAGCATTTAAATAATCTTGGAACATAAAGTTAGGAAAATAAATCATAAAAATTCAAAGCAATGTAATCCCATTAATTCTAATTTGAACTTGAAATATTGATCTCCTTTCCCCACCCACTGAGAATCGAATCTCATTTATGTCAGAGTACAGATTCTGACCCAAACCAGGCTCCCTTATTTCTGATGTAATCATTTGCCTCTGTAAATATTTTTAAACATTTTGAAGTCCACATATGCACTTAAATTTTAAGATTAACTTCACAAAAAGCACAGAATAAATAAGTTTGGGTTTTTTTCAAGACATAATAAGGCAGGCTGTACTAACTTATGGAAGATTAAACAGAACGACTGTCTCTCTATTGGCTTCTGCAGTGAGAATATACTTAATTCAGTGGGGTGGTTGAACTCATCCTCAAATCCATAAACTGAACACATTTAAATTCCCATGTAAACTGTCTCTTGATAAACCTCAGTACACTTGCCTTTGAACTTCACATTTGCTTTCATGTGGTAATTTTTTTTAATTTCAGGTGCTGACCAAATGAGGCATAGATTAATATTTAAGAAAAAAACCCCAAAATCTTCACTGGAGAATAAAACCTGGGGTCTTTGCAAGTTTGAACAAAACCTCAGGGTGGATCACAGGATAAACAAAACATTAACACGTCCCTAATCCCAGTGTGGATGGCAATAGTCTGCTTGTGTGTGTCAGTGAGTGATGACATACTAGAAATGTGGAAATTGAAATTAAATACTGACTTACATTGAATTATGAGGATGCAACTTCACCATTGGGTGTTCGATTCCATAATGTCTTAGAATTTGCTAGCAACGAGCCTGATTTGCCACCAAGATTCAGGTCCCTGTACTGACATGTAAAGTAAAAGCCCTCGCCAAATCCTGCTGCGTGTCGTCATCTCAGTGAATTAGCAGCAAAGACCCCAACCGTGCTGACTGACTCTGCTGGTGGTGTCCTTACAAAGACTTAAGTTAGAGGGTACCAAGGGTAAGCAAAAGGATCCCAGGTTCACATTACATCTTTATGCTGTTTGAATTCAGCTTTATCTTGTTTGGGATTTTTTCCACCACTGGATTTTACTAGAGGTGGTTCCACTTCTTTTGCAAGTTTCCTAGCTCGATTTTGGAAGGCTGACTCCCACTCGCGGGATTGGAAAGGTCAAAATGTACGCCACCCCTTCAGGAGCATAATGCTGTTTTCAGCAAAAGTCCGCAGTGAAATACCCTTCAAGTCAGCTGAAAGGCAATGAGAGCTGCTGGCATTGTAGACTCGTCTTGGTAACACTGAAATGATGATCCCGAAATCCTTACTTAAACAAAGCTTCCCCTGAGTCCCAGATAGCTGACCACTAATTGCACAGATTAACGCTTGCATTCAGTGGCAGAGCTGATTGCTTAAAGTTTATTTTACTTTAGGTTAGCAGTTCTAAACCATTCTTCCAGCTATGAATACAGCTTCTCTAAAAATTTCATCCAGGGAACGAAACTAAAACTGCCATCTCAAAAACCCCTGTGCCCTCTACAGTGCTAACGTTACAGCAGGTTAAAACACACAGGTGAAATAAGTGTCGTAAGAAATAGGAAAACTTAATGAGTTCAAAATATCTGGTCATCACCAGAAACATACACAGAGAGAAGAGAAATAGGAACCTAATAAAAGTTTACTTCTAGCATGGTCCTGGAAGATTCTGGTTTGGGCATTTAAGAGTTAAAGAAGCAATGGCACGCTAACCGAGCACATTAAAACAAAGAGTTGGCAGCTTCTGAAGGAAAAGGGCTTGTGCTCCACTGTTCCAACTTGTCAGTCAGCTCATGCCAGCGCTCTCCACGTCTGCCTCTTCCTACACACCCTCGTTACATGTGTCCGCCTGGACCGATCTGCTCATCTCCTCAGGGACTCTCCCGACAAGTCAAAAATTCTGCCTTCTCGCTGCTCTGGACTTGGATCAAATCCCCTCGGCTTTTTTTGTAGCCCCACCAGGAGGCTTTTTGCTTATGGTCTCATTCTGTTTTCCTTCACTACTTGTCTGTTTCTGATTTCTAGAATGGAGGAAGCCGAATTGCTGAAAGAAAGATTCCAGGCCATAACAGTAAGTGCTTATACTTATAATTTGCTATTAAAGAAAAAAAAAAAAAAAAAGCTTAGAAGCAGTATTGTGTTAGTGAGCTACTGGGTGTTTTCTGAAGAATGATTTACACCAGGATAGAAAAAGAAAAATACTTATGTCTGCTTGAAATTGTTACTTTTTAATTCGGGTTTATAAGCTATTGCTTTAAGACAGCAAAGTTGCCTGCACTGACTTTATTATGGGTTGCATTGCACTTTCAAATTAAATTGAAAGCAGTGAAAGTACGTGTGCAAATCACTACTGGACAGTCTAAAATACATATTTACTGTCATCGCAGCTGAATGTTTGCCTGAAGGACAGCAGGTCAAAATGCAGCTAGAGAATTCCAGAACAAAACTGTTTTCCCATTTCACAAGAAAACTGAGAGATAAAAGACTTTTTGTTTTGCATTGTGGAATTAAATGTAATTTCTGAATTATTGATGAGCTATCGTAAATATTGCTGCCTGAAAAGTAAAAAAGAACAAGCTTGGATTAAGCAAATTCATACCTGTCAGTTTTCAAAGGAAAAAAAAAAGGGGGACTCAGTGAAGTTTGCACTGAAGACATCAGAAAACATCCTCAGTTTCTCTTCTAAAGGGAAATCTGATTCAAAAGATATACTGTGTTTTAAAGGAACTCCTGAGTTACCTTTTAAAGGAATATAACCTGATGTAGCAAAAATGGCTGAATCCAAATTCTCCTCTGATTTGATCTCCGCTGAAACCTATACAGTTAGAAAAGAATTAAACTGAAACAAAATTTGGCCCTTTGGGATGAAAGGGAAACTGCAGAAGGATCACTGTCACAGGCAACCTTTAAAGACAAATAATGGGAACAACAATATTTTTCCCACTCTTTGCATGATAGATTACTTGTGAAACAAATACTACTGGCTGAATAAGTGGTGGCCAGTTAAAAAACACCTTATTGGAACCAAGAGAAATGTGAAAAGGCATAACTGGACACCTACAGGAGCTGAAGAGGTTGGGTTTTTATTTGGTTGGGTTTTAATTAAGACACTTAATAGAAGCCACCAGGACAATTTATTGTATTTATTAGAGACCTGGATTCAAGCCCACAATAAGGTAAACTGAAATGTTTTAGAGGGTTTAGAGTACATTTCCCTGTTTAACTGGAACAGTGTTTGAACCAGACTCATAACCTGGACTTTGTCTCTAGTGTATGGGCTCAAAAGATAAGAAATGTTTCGGCGCTCCAGAGAAGCCCAGGCCTTGCGCTGTTTTGTATTTCCTGGTGCCTGGCAGGAGGAACGGGCAGCACGCTTGCCTGATGAGGACTCCTACAAACCTACCAGGGTTAGCATCCTCTGACTGCTTCTGCACCTCCAGATGAGTCCTGGAGAAGTATTTTTTTAAGAAACTGTGACAGCTTCCAGGGTCTTGCATTACATGAAATAGGAAATCATATTTGGGTTCTGGCCATGACTTCATTTATTACCCTTACTGCATGAAGGGACTATTTGCTCTCTACTTTCATCAGTTGAGAGCATTTAATTGAAACGCTCAGTGTATTTGTTACAGAAATAAAGGAGCCTAATGAAGGTGGAGTTATCATCAGGTTTAAGAACTGGCAATACGAGTTGTCCAAGGAAACAACACGTTACAATTAGAACTGCGAGTTACTCGGTGGCTCCGGGAAGGTTTGGCCCGAGCAGCATACCTGGGAATTTCAAGTGCTGCCTACAGGATGCACATTGTAAAGAATCTAACAGAGGATAGCAAGGGGCGCTCGGGTACCCAGAGCAGCAAACAACTACGTTTGCACTAAAACCTGGCTGGTTTCTGTTGTTAAATGCCTGGCTCCTTTACAGCATCTGGCTCCCGCAGATCCACTGGGGGGTTTCAAAGTCTTTTTCGTATCTTCTCTATATAGCAAAGCAAAAAGGAAAACCCTGGTATTATTATTATTTTAAGATTTCTATGCTCCCATGGCTCTGAAAAGGAACTGGTTTTCTCTGTTATATAGCTCCCACCTGCTGGTGGTGTATATAGAATATAACAAGTAAAAAATAAAATGCATCCATATCATTAGAGAGAGACTGTCGTAGTATCTTAAAATACAAAAGCTTCAGTGTTTGCTGTGGCAAACATACTGAGGCAAAACAGTCAAAGAGGAACCATAGGCTTAACCCCTTCTCATCAAATCCTCCATTCTATGGGAAAACAAAAATGATAGAAGATTTGAATTGTGATTAAAGATTTGATTTATGACATTTCTGTGGTCTCATGCCATCAGACTAAAGTGCCCATACCTCCAGATGAGTCCCCTCAATAACTAAGCATTACCTCTGGAAAATTGTATGAAAACAAAAATGCATCAGCTAAAATATTAGCTGCTCCATTGGCCTTGACAGTACCCGGCACCTGCCACGGGAGCAGGCAGGCCGGCACTGGCACAGACTAATGGCCTTGGCACACAAGATACCTAGCAAGACACTGCTCTGTAGATGCTATTCCCTTCCTTTCAGATAGAGCCAATTTAGAACACGATTATTTTCTATGCTGAAAAGTCAGGAAAGAGTCCCACTTGATTCCATAGGAGCAAAACTCAGGACCAAGGTTCAAGTCCCACCTTGCACTGATGCACAGCAGAGAGGAAGGGACGAGGGTGCTTTTTCATAAAACTCAAATCTTGCCCACATTAACACAGGCATAGTACGAGAGCATTAGAGAACTTCTGCCAGCACCCTGATCATCTACAGGGGCAGAGTGGGAAGTTTAGCAGAAGCATGGATCTCTCGGCTACCTAGGAACAAACGTTTATTCCATTACACGTGTAGTCAAAGCTTTGTACAGCAAGACGTGGTTGGCATGGCAGAATACACTGCAAGAAGTGTCCAAACGGGTTTTAAAAGTTATTCTGGCAACACAAGGATCAAAAAGGCTCCTCATACATCATCCTTGAATTTAGCTTCTGGCATTAGACTTTCAGCTTGCTTTGACTAGATACAGAAAAGACAATCTATTTCAACCTATTTAATCTGGATAATTGTATAATGGATGTTTATTACCAACCAGTAAAATTAAGTTATTACCAACCAGTGAAATTAAAACATGCTGGAACACCAAAGGATACAAGTAGAAATCTTTAAGAGAAAAAATATGGTACGCAAAAGAAACCCAGACCTCTAACAAGAGAAACAGGCAAAAGTTCCATTTCTGAATAGTTTCCTTATTGCACAGTTAATTCAAAATGCAGTTATTTGTGCCTTTACACCCTCATTTCTTCCTGCACAGTATTTTTGTGTACCACTTCTCAGTGGTACATCTCAGACTGCCCAAACTCTTAGTTCACCTCTCCACTGGTAAAAAAAAATATTTAAATTTACTTAGAATATTTTTTAATAGTATAAACCAAGAAAAAGTTTATTCTCTAGCTAAGAATCTTATCCAGAACTTTATTAAAGAGAAAAAGCGGTTACAAAAGAATTGTAAGAGTCTGTAAACACAAGCTCTTGTCACACTTTGCTCATCTAATGATGAGTTATTTAAGGACCATTTATACAATGAGAACAGGAATATTTCCTAATTGAGGAGAGGTGTGAAGGTCAAAGCCCAGATGCTGTGTCTCCAAAATCAGGACCACCTGAGTGAAATCCAGCATAGCAGCTCTTGGATAAAGTCTTTAAAAAGGGACACTGCAGAAACATTACACATTGTAGTGATCTTAACTCAGTAGCTTTGTTAACCGGATTAAGGAGCACTGGCAAAACTCAAACCCGCTCCAGAGATGAAAGCAGCGTGTATCTTGAGGCAAGATCCCTACCTGCCTGTGTATTAAAGAGGCAGAATAACAGCATCAAGGAAAAATTGTAGAGTATAGATGGTGTTTACAGATGGCTACTGCACTTTGCAAGCTGCAAGAGAGCTGACCAACACTCGAATGAGTCTACCCTGCTAAGCCCCAGCGTACCCTCAGCCCTGCCTGTAGTCCTGCCCATGATCTCCACAAGGCTCAGTGGTTTCTTCCACATCCTACCCTTCAACAAAGCATCCCTATAGCTCATGTCCCCCCTGCTAATTTCCGATTTCCAGTAACAGTGAAGTGATTCAGCCAAGCACGCTATGGCTCTGTCCATTTCCAAATCCCAGATCCCAGGGAAACTGTGGAGAACAGCTCCCAGCCTCATGCCCAGCACTTTCTGATTCCTCAGGTGAGCTGGAAGGGCAAGGCTCTTCCTAGATTTGTGAAGAAGTTAACTCCTTCCTAGACCACACTTGTCTGAAAACAGACTCTTAAAAAAGCCTATCAGTAATCTGTTGTCATGGAAAGGGGGATTAGCCTCCAGTCAGCAAACATGTCTGCACAGGACGGCAAATGGTTTAATTTACTTCCCTAAAACATACCAAGCAAGAAGTGCAGAAGTTGCCCTGTCCAACAGCAGGATTTTAGAGCATTAAGGCTGGCCAAGAGAATAGCCCATTCATACAGCTTGTAAGTTGGCTTCCTTTGGCATGATTTCTTCCCCACCGGCTGCTGAGGACACAAAGTACTAAATCGGCGTTTGGCCTCACATAGAGGAGCCGCAAGGACGCTCCACGTCACGCTGCTATCCAAAGTCACAGGAGGCTCAAGCGTTGCCAGCGTTCACAGGCTGCTCACCCATTTCCTTTTTTTTCTATAATCTGTAGCAGAAGGGATGAAGGTAGCACTATGATAGATCAATACTACCTGAGGTTTTTCCTTCTAAAGTTCAACAGCCATGAAAAGAGCCTTTGCACAGACAAAAATTTATTTTTTTTTTTTTCTAAATTGAGAGGTAACAACAACATATATGAAGCATACTACATTTCTGTGTTCACCTTTACCACTAATGAAATAAATTTCTATGTCTTTATTCCTGGTTATTTCAGCTATCAGTCATAAGATATGTAAGCTCAGTGCTGGGTTCACCAACAGCCCATATCCTTTAGCAATGTATCACAGCTGCAGAGTGCAGACCACGCAGGCTCTCCTCTCCTAAATGACGTGTGGGCTGCCTGAGGAATTTTGGTCAAGACTCATTTCTAACCTCATTTTGCACGTACGATTGTGCTCAAATGTTATTTCTTCCCATTTTCTATTTCCCTACCCTTCCCAACAGTAAATTATTTTTAATTTAGATCATCCCTGCTTCGTGGTCATTAACATGTTTAAACATACTTCAGAGAAGGAGTCATGGAAACCCTACCTGCACAGGACATGAGCTGTTGCTGCTAAGAATTAGGCACTGCCTAAGCACCATACAAGCTTTAAAAATAAGGCTTTATTTGCATGGCTTGATTTCACGCTGCTGAACAACATTTTTTTTTTTTTTTTGCAACAAGTAATTTCTCTAAGTTTTATTGTTCTCTTAATTTGTAGGACAAAAGAAAACTGCAAGAAGAAATTACACAGAAACGTCTAAAAGTGGAAGAGGAAAAAATGAAACATCAACATTTAAAGGTAAGTAAAGTGTTGGATTTATGTAACTAAAGATAGCCTCAAGTTGTTCAGCATGAATAAAGGCTTTGGATTTTGGAATGCAAATCTTCATGCATTTAAGTCATGCTTTTACTGTCAAATTTTCACAGCTTTTTGGAATCTTGCCAGGACTCCCATTTGACTTTAATAAGCATCACCCTTTGAAAAAAAATTATACTCAGGAGCTAGTGTTATTTGATCACTTTCATGGCATAAAATGAGATCATAACCAGGAATAACTCACAGCTGAAAATTAAGCCTCGCATTTCAGACTGGGTGTGTTCACTCCTTAATTCCACTACAGCAACCTCACTTGGTACAGGGTGCAGCACAATCATGAGGTCTAATTGCACTTTTTTCTGGGAAGAAAAAGCAGCCCATTTTTATTTGGCTATAGCCTCTTGTCAGCTTGTTTAACATCTCTTTGGTAAAATAATGCTGTTTCTTTATATATTAAAAAAAAAAAAAAAAGCAAGCATAAATGCTTCAAATATTGTCCTGAAATATGGCATGGTAAATTCAGGGTTACAAAGTCCAAATTACCAAGATACCATAAGATTCACCCCTGTCGACACTCGAAATTGCAGTGATTTCTACCCAACACCACCACTCCTTAAATGTCTCTTGCAGTCTGGCAGTACCTGTCATTTAGGGAGATGAGACAAAAATCTATGCTTCTAGAAACATGCAAGACTTGGTATTTTACATACCCTTTCAATTATGTGAGTGCATAAACTGTTTCAAGAAAGATATGTTGAATGCCATACCAGGAGCGTGGCACGTCTCCTCAAGCAAATGTGGGAGCAGCATATTTAAAACAGACTCCTCTTCAAAATAGGCAGCCGATCCTGGGTTTCATCCACCCTCTTCTTTTGTGTCAGGCCAAAAAGAAAAAAAAAAAATAAAATGGGAAGTTATAATAAATTAGTTCCCTGGGCCAGGCAAGCCAATGCAAGAGTCACCCATGCTTAGGTTTTATTGGAAGGTAGTGACCGTTGAGACCGGCTTGACCAACTGTGTAACGTCTTGCCTAAAAGGGAGGGGAATGGCTTTTCCAAGCCCTGTAGCTAACGAGCAGCAGACGTGTGACCGTCTTCCTCCATCTTGGCACATGGTTACACAGAGTACTGCAATTTGTGTTTCAAGTTTCCATGCCTATAAATTCAGAATGACTCTTTTGCCCTTCTTTTAAGAAGGATAAACTGATCTGTTCTAGACAACCAGCTAATCCTCACTACTGCTGTGCACAGATGGAGTCCTAGGGCACTTTCCTTACAGATTTAGTACATGCCTTCAGATAACATTAATAGGTACCACAGAGTTAAAAAGTTAAGAAAACAAAAACCCACCTTGCACTTATTCTGAAGATATTTTATGGAATTTTACAGAAGCTCAAACACTCCTAAAAAAGTATTACTGAAATGCTCTTCCTTTCCTTTGGAAGAAGACAGAGGATGTGATTTGTTTGCTTGTTCTATGAAAAATCACACAGATATCGTACTGAAAAATTTTTAAATTAAAATTGGTCATATTGTATATGAGGTGAATCAAGGATCTGTAGAGGAAATTATTCACTTGGCAAAGGGGGATCAAGCATACATTTAAAAATATATATACACACATATGGTGTATAAATACATATGTATCATTAGCTATTTGGAGCACCCAAAATGGAGATTACTTTTTCCAACTGAGTACCGAGACAGGCACCTAATATAAGATGCGACATTACTATGTGAACAAACCCTGCTTGATGCCCTGGAAGCTTTGTCCTTGAACAAATGTTTTTGCTTCAGACTAATTCAGATATTTCAATGGAGTCAAACTACACATGAAACTAGCGCAGAAATCACTTAAAAACAGATTTAGACTTCTAAAATGTTTAGGCACTTCTGTAAGTGTTACTGAGGGCTCATTTCCCTAGCGAGTCAGGTTGATCTCACTCATTTATACTCCGACCAGTTACGCATGGTGAAATCCAGGGCTCCATGACCTATTCAACATAACTCGCATGTGTCCCTTAGGAAACTATTGCAGGTTAGTAAATCCCGCTGTTAGCTGGATATCACTATCCTGTTCCTCATTTTGTTCTTCATTCCTGTTTATAACCCTTAGCAAGATGTTTATTAAAAGTCTCTTGTTTTGTTTTGTGAGGTTTTTTGGTACTTTTTTTTTTTTTTTTAAACTTCCTTTTTGTAAACAGGAATATCTGTTCTGGCTTCCCAATGACTTTGTTTGCTGTCCCCAGGCTAACTTCTTACTAGAAAGAGAAAACAGATGAGGTATCATAACAGGCCTTAGTTATCCAGCAGAACCATGCTGGAGAAGGAATATTATTCCCTGCATGTGCGCCTCTACCACATGAAGCGGAGGACACACAAGCAAATACACACACTTGTGTGGATAGGGCTTCATGGAACTGCAGGAGGTAACAGGGGCTCCTAGTGAGGGTACAAGGGAAATTTCATCCTTAAGTAATTCTAGATGCACCAGCAACTAATTCTTCTTCCTACCTGGTGTCCTTCTCACTGAGGCAACAAGGGAAAGGCCCAGACAGAGTTGCTTGAAAAGCATAGTCAACACTGATTTGCACATACTTTCCAAGAACTTTTCTAGTTTAGCTTAGTAAGTGTTTCATTTCTGACATGCCTGAACTCCATCAGTGCTACCTGGGAGGTGCTGGGCACATACCTTCTCGTTCCAGGAGGTAACAGTGTTGAACTACCTCTTCTGCGAAAACGATTCATGGCTCCCCCAACGTGCCGTAAGGTGAACTGCCATACTGCTGGGAGAGCAAGACCCACAAACTCAAAACACTTGTGCCTGTACCTTCCAGGGAGGATGACTCCCTAAGTGTTAGTCCAGCCTCAGGAAGGATTACAGTGGAGTTACAGCAGGAGCACGCATAGGACATTTATTCACAGAATTTTCAGAATATTGTCACAGTACTCCTGATGCGACCATGAACTTACAAAAGAAAGCAACTGCTTTCCAGCACTCTGGCCATTCCCAGGGTCTTATCACATCACAATGTAGAAGTATCCCTTTCCCTTAACATACCGAGCCTAATGCATAATGAAAGTGCTTTCATATAAGCGCAAAACCACACACACAACCTAGTACCGAGCCAGAGATGCTTTACAGCAGAACGAAATGCTACACAGCAGAAAGAACCCAACAGCCCCGAAGCAGCTGCTCCTGCACAGGCTTATGCTGATGCCCCAATGGAGCAGCCTTGAAACTATCTGTTGTTCAAAGGCTGTTTCCAAACTACACAATGTCTCATTCTTTCAGAAGTGGCTAATTAAATTAAAAAGATTACATGGCATTTAGTTGGGAGCAGCAGCAAACTATTCTAGGAAAAGGCGAAAATAACACTATTGTGTTCTGCCTGTCTTTAGGGAGTTTGTTTTCTTGGGCCTATAGGTACATGAAGCTTTTTTTATTTCAATGGGTGTTATTGGTTTCTGAGCTCTACAATGCCAGCCCTGTGGTAATTCTCACAAGGAATTATGGATTTATTTTTGGAGACAGCAATGCTAGACTAATTCAGTTCCAGCCAGGATTAAAATCTCACTTTTCTAGGAGCCTTACTTATCATTACAATCTAAACAGCTTTATTGAAAGGGAATTGATAACTCTCTTCCCTCCAGCTTGAGAAAACAGTATTTTGTGGTCAAAAAGAGTTGTGCCAACACCAGGCTACGTGCATCTACCATATTGGGTAAAAACATTCTATTACAATCTGCATTTATATTTCATTTGAGCTTAAGACACAACTGCCAGGAAGTGCTGCCAAGTGATCATCCTACAGCCAGAGTCAAGGCTCGGGACATCAGTCTTGAGCAGCCCTCGTTTCCCACAGATCTCCTGGGATCCAGCATTAAGAGACAAAGTACTGTCCCTCGGGTCTAAGGCAACTGGAAACACAGAAACGCTGCTCCTATGTTCCACAAAGGAAAAAAAAAAAAGAAATAAAAGTACCTTGGATTGCCACAGAATTCCCAACGAGCCTGTTCTAGCCACAGTTTCTATCACATCATATATGTCACACATCAAGCAAATTGAAAATTGCATTTAACTGCAATCAGGTCCTACACACATCCTCCTCCATTGATTGGGCCTCAGTAATAACCTCCTGTAAAGTATACAGTAAACAGAAAAGTGTAGGAAGCAACAGTTTAAGTGACTCAACACACAGGATGCGGGCAGGGATTCCAAGAGCCACTGCAAGCAGCAGTGAGGTTAATGCAGCCTTCTCACCACTGCTGGGCACAAAGCGGAGCAGTCAAAATCCAATTTAATCTTCACCCACAACCTACAAAACTATAGAGGGGAAAAAAAAAACAAAAACAAAAAACCTAACATGGAAGTCAGACAGCTCAAGGAATCGAAATTACAAATGGAAAATTCATGGTCAATTAAAACCCTTATATGCATGCTTTTTTCCCCCCTTTTGAAAGAGTTTTTCTAAGGAACCCTGACTCCCACTTCTTCCCCAAGGCAGCAACTGGATTTATATTCCCCAGTTAGACTGACGGGAATAGAGTGAAGAAAAGTTTGCATGGTTTACAACCTCTAGCCTGCAAATATAAACTTATCTCCACGAATATTTTTTTCCCCCACCAGGAATATTTTAGAAAGCTCTGATGACTTTCAGATGCCACCTTTCATATTGTAAGGCAGCTGTAGGAAGCAATCAGTGCATACAGCCGTATTTTTCAAAACTTGAAAGCACAGCTGAGAGATCCACTCACCTCTACACATGCAATATGGCCATTTATAAGCCACTGCTGTACAGAAAGGACTCCACAGGCACTAAATGGGTCAGGACCTAAATATGTAAGCCCTGGATTGACTTATTTAGAGATGCTGTTGTAGGGGCAATCTCAAGAACACAAATGTTTCTTAGTATTTCTTTCAGCAGCAATCAGTGCTGTCAGGTTGCCTTATGCCAGATACAGCACAAGGATGTGGATCACACCTGTGGCATCAAGAGAAATACAGTAAATGACTGCATATCCTAACTTTTAAAGGATGCTTACTTGTCTGTATTTTTTCCCCCATCAGAAAAAGGCCTTGCGAGAAAAATGGCTGTTGGATGGCCTTAGTTCTCTGACTCCAAAAGAGCTAGAAGAAATGCAAAAGCAGAATCGGGAGGACCAACAACGGACTCATGAGCTGGAACAAGACATTTTCAGGTAAGGTAGTAGCCCTGCCCTTCTGTTTGGGTTAAAATGGTTCCTTCTTAAAAGTCCTACCTTATTTTGTAGAAGATTAAAATGTCAGCAAGGGCTAAAGATATGCAGTTTGATACACAGAGTAAAGCAACCTTTCTTATATTTTGTGGTCAGCTAGAATTAGAGAATACACAATGCAAGCTTCCCTGCTGTGAATTTTATCGAACTGCACAATAAATATCTTGCAGAGTATTTGTTTCTCTAATTCCAGATACCCCTTTCATGCTATACTCAATAGATGTAAGCCACAGTATATGGGCTTTGCTCAGAGATAGCAATCGTTGAATCAGAGTTTCAAAATAACAGTAAATAATTTTAAAAGTCCTTCAGTTTCTCTAGGTGCTGCACAGCCTTTAAGTCCTGGCTCCTACCATAACAGCCCTTCAGAACAGTACAGGCTGCCTAGCCCCATTAGTATCACTCGCCTTGTTTTCAATTATCTTCCGTCCTGTTTTGTCCTCAGTTTATTCCCAGACACCTGTTACAGCAAAGGCCTTTTTCCACATTTTATTAGAGATGTCCCTACAAGTCTCATTGCTTAATGCCTCCCTACCACATATGGCTAACATCAAACTGCACAGACAGTCTCACATATGACTCTTATTTACTACGGACACAATTCCAGGTGCTTATTACCTGCAGTTAGCCTTTCCCAAATACCACAGGGCTCTGTACACAATCAGCTCCTTCCCTGGGCCCAGGCATGCTGGCTGGTACTACCCATTAGCACCCACAGAAAAGATGAAGTGTTCCTGTTTCTTTAGATTCTGGAAAGTTTCATCATCCTTTTTTGAGGCTTCTTCCTCTATTTCAGTTCAATAGCATCTTCCTCCATACTCTCCTCTTCCTCCGCTGTCCTCCTACACACACTCTTTTGGCAAAAGTTGTCACCAAGATTACCTCCTCCGGTTATCTCCCACCTACTTCCCTCTTTACTCCATCTCTGACACAAACAATAATTCTCTTGGCTGACAGGCAGCAGCCTAGTGCTAGTTTGTCCTATAATTATGCTGACTTCTTGCTTGAAAGCACTTTTCTCAACAGAACAGCTTTTCACGCACCCCTGTGGAATTCTTTCTTGCGGTGGTAGGAGGCAGACAGTGTGCTCTAACAACACCCCAGCAGGTTGCGATTACGAAGGCATGCAAGAGGGGTCCCCACCACACCGTGACCACCCTGTGGGGCAGGACTGGCTCAGGAGCAACAGGGAACTCGCATGGAGCAAGTAGCTCCCCACCAGCCCACGGGAAGTTCAGCCCTCCTCCAAGCACTGGGATAGACTAGGTTTTCAAAGTCCTGGTGACTTTGAGCAAGAGCTGTGGGTTTAGCCGAGATCTCCTTTATGCCTGAAGAAATTTGGTGATGGGACATCTTTAAAACTATGGGGAGGTTTTGGGTTTTTTTCTTTTAAGTCTCAGAACCAAGTCAAGAACTGGATTTGGTGTGTGGCTATGTTGCAGGAAGGATGCTTTTATTCTCCTGACATAACCTATATCTACACCGTTTCCAATTCATTTGACAACACCCGAGTAAAGAACAAGCAGTGCTATTATAGTGGAGGTCTGTGAATGTCTATGCCACTAGAAAGGAAAGCTACTGAACTCCTGACATACTGACTGCCTTAAAAACAGTGAAATATTTCAG
>NW_009269998.1:2145942-2154075 GCF_000687185.1 Egretta garzetta
GCGTACTGCATCTCCAGCATCTAAATCCAGCCTGTCACCTCATAGCATTTAGGGGTCTCTGCACCCGAGTCATCGTAACTGAGCTATCTCACAGCAACCCTGGCAGCGGGGCCCTCCTGTCCCATCCCTGGGAAGATTTGGAATGCAGGATTAGGACTTTAAAAACACCTTACAATACTAGTTCCGAGATTTCAGCAAATAGGGCTGATTATTCACATACATAATGTCATTTCCGAGTCTTGCGGTATCCTGGGTTTGTAACTAGAGTTCTACAGTCTTTTGATACTGGTTTTGGAATTATTGTTCTGAATTTGTTGTCAGCACAGTGGCCTTAATTTTTATTTCATCAGAGACTAAACCTGATCAAACATAGTGAGCTTTACTTCTCTGAATATAGCCATATACATTTTTTTTTAGCATGACTAGAATTTATCGCTATTACAGATAGTAAAACAGTAATCCAACTGGAGCTTCAAGCCTGAAAAACTCCTTTAATTCATGTAGGTAAATTAGCATCATAAAGGAATATTCCCTCTGCTTTAATTCTAGATTGGACCCAAAAGTTGACAAGGGGTTACAAATTTCAAAGTTTATCTGAATTAGAAGCTTCCAGGTCTTCTAAAAGATGCCCATAGGCATTTACAGGAAGATTTCTAAATGCATTTGTGCTTTAAGGAAGGAGAAATGAAAGTGCCAAACCCATCATTTGTCCCCGATTGCTTTCTTAAATCACAGCATGGATCCTGGAGCAACCTCTCAGCCTGTCTATAGTTTTTGATAATTACAGGGACTAAGATGCAGACTCACTGTGAATGGGAAGACTCCACGTTCAGCGCTGCGTCACACGACCAAGAGCACACACACATTGTACCAAACAAGGCAGAGGTTGCTCAGCTCCTACACTTGATGTACGCCTGAGCCGGTAACAGCCTAACCATGGAAATGTGCCTGTTACCCTCCCACTAGGATTTTTGCCAGAGACTTGGTTAACATTCAGCATGTATAAAAAAAATAAATCCATTTTAGAATTCTTTTCTCACATAGGTGGGATGGAGGGATGACAGGTTTGCTTTGTCATGTTGGTTTGGGTTTTTTGTCGGTGGTGGTTTTAGCTTCTATTTGTATGCCTGCATTTAGGAGAAATGTATTAGGCATGAATTCTTTTCCTACATAGTTCCAGATTCAGTTAATTACAAGCACAAGTAATGTTTGTACATCTCGATGGCTGATATTCTCACCATAAGCCAGCAATTTAAATGCTGATGCAAATGAAGTGAAATGAGTTTACTTGCAGCCGTAAGCACTACAGTGGAAAAAACTGCAACAAATGTTTGATTGTTGTTGCTGACCTTTCTCCTCTTATGAAAAATGTTTTTCTTTTTCCAAGAATATAAGGCCATTTGTTTTACTACCCTTGTTTAACAGAACCTGTGAATTATTCTTCTTTTATTTTTATATAGGCTGCTCTTTCATGGCAATTGATTTTTTTCATGGCAAATTAAGTATTTCCATAGCCATTTGTTGTTAATACCAGTGTTACCAACTAACCTTTCCTGCCTGTGACATCCTCCTGGGAAGCTCCACCAAACTGCTTCCTCTTAAAACAATTCCTACTTCTTGACATACATCTGAAATACTTCAGATTTATTTGCAGTGAAGCGAATCAGACAAATTATATGAGCGTAAAATGAAAAGATTGACTGACAAAGAAAATACAACACAAAATGACACGCTGTCCTCATTCTTACAATAACTTCAGAGGTATAATGCAACCTAGAAGTGAGAATCAGTACAGAAATGCTCCTAATTACATTCCTGAGTCGCCCTGAATTAAGAGGACTTAATTCACCATTGCTGAAGTTCTAAAGACAGTTTAGAGGTTTGTAAGGCCTTGATATCAAAAGAAGTATTTTCATTACTGATATACTTACTCTCATAACCAAACAATCTATGCACCTGAAGGTCTTTGGCAGCTTTTATCTTCACGACACACAGAGGACTGACAAGGACATTTGGTTTTACAGGTAGAGAACGGAAGCATAAGAACATACCTGGAGTCATGGGGGAACTTCCCTCTGAACTAGGAATTTCAGCAGGTTTACGCACATCAAGCGTCTTTTGCTATAAACTCTACTTCCTACCACTCCTTAATCGCCATCTAGAAAAGGCCTCTAGAAAAACATCCATGCTGCCTTCCAGATATCATTACGTTTTGTTTAGACATACCCAGCCCAGTTTCAAACCAGCCAGCAGGGATACAGGAACCTAGTAACAGCAAGTTCAGTATGAACAAAGACCACCAAAAAAGCACAAAATATGCACCATACAGTACTTGCGCAGTGCTTTTGCTACACCAGAGATAGCACCCAAGCTAACAAAAGCTTGCTTGACATGTATGTGAAGTCATACCTTTGACCCGCCCTGTAGACCAAAGATTGCTAAACTGATCGTGTAGACATGTTATGCAGTAGCAGCAAGATGTATTATTGAGAAGCTCAATAGAATTCTTTCTTCTGGGCATCTGATCATTAAACTTCACTTGATTCAGATAGATTCTGTCCACTCTGATGATTATTCTGCGTGGGTTTTATCGTCAGTTAAAAAAAAAAAAATCAGAATCACTTTAAAGACTTTTTGAATACCCTTAGACCAGTCTTTGTTTCTTTCTGCTGAGAGGACAACTGCAATTGTAGGCAGATTATTTCCAGTAGTGGCATGGGCCTTTCCATCACCCTCCTAAATGGGACCTCTGTTTTGAAACATTCTTTACCCTGGGGTCAAATAGAGCTAGTGTATGTCTGCCAATCAGTTTGGATTTGAGCATTTTTTGATAAAAGGGAGAGTTCCATTCTTTGTATTAACAACAAAACAGTGAATAGCGAGTGCCCTGAGCCACCTTGCAGACAAACAGCTGAATGCTCCGCTTACAGACAAAACCAGCATTTACATTGTCTGCCCCATTCACCCTCTTTGCGTGTTCGAAGTTTCAGTGAGCCAAGTGAGCATGTCCTTGGTCAGGGTACAAGCTGAGTGAGGAATCAGGAGTCCCGTTTTCCCATTTAATTTTCAGCAAATAGCACTCATTCTTGGTGGAATTAGTTGCTAAACAACATACTTTAAAATGCACAAACACCATCACAGTTTACTAAGGTCTATTCAGTGGTTTGTAATGCGATACATGAAGGCAGGCTAAGGCTAGATGGATTCCAGAGTTGCTAAAGCATTTGACTCACTCAAAACATGTGAGGACTTGCTAAACTGCCTTTTCCTCTCAGTCCGGTATTCTCCAGGGTGGTATCCTGCTATCTGCTTTTCATTCTTAAGCTGTTTACTTTTTTCTTGGGTGGCAGCAGTGCCAACCCCAGCAGATTATAGCTTGTGGCCAGCAGCAGTCAGGTATACTTTGTAGAATTTCTTAATTTAGCTACTAACTTCGGCAGAGAAACCTCCAATTTAGTATCTCTGCTTCTAAGGTTCCTTCTTTCATCCACACCTCCATGCTACTTATTTTCCCTTCTCAAATAATGAACCCTCCTCAAGGAGAGGAGGACAAATATCCAAAGGGTTGATTTAACACAGTAGCTATGTCATACTTCATTTCTCTACAAAACACAGCAGCAGCATCGAAAGATCATTTCTTATAATTGCTAGTGGAGCTGCTAGACCCTTTCAAGACAAACACAAACTGTGGTGTAACTTCATAAAAATTTCAATGATTTAGAACTTTCTAAAGATTTAAACACACCAGAAAGATTCTGGCCTAACTTTTCAACCGCATGAAGTCAGAAGGACTTTGATTTCTTTGAACTATACAGGTCGCATCTTTTAAAAGTTTCCTTTCAACAAATTCTAACGTGCACGCTCACAACGACCTCTGAAAATGAACCATAACATCTATGTCTATATGCAAGTATGAGTGCAAACCAGATACCTGAGGTCTAGATGCAATTCCCATTATGTGGGTGTGAGAATTTTTCCCTAACCCCACGGAGCACTGAGTCAGTCCTCTGCATTACCATATGAAGTGGGTGTTGGTATGGGTGTGAGAGCATACATAAACTTAAATAATACTTTTCTTGATCTCCCAGATAACTATATGGGGTTTATCATCTTTGATTTATTTGGGGTTGTGTTTTCTCTTTCTCTCTCTCTCCATCTACCACCCCCCCCACCCCCCTTTTTTTTAATGCCTATCCAGGATTTTTTCTCCTCTTCTTCCACCTGTGTATCTAGGAGTGTTTAGAGTCCAGACTAAAATAAGCCCATAGTAAAGGTTAATGATTCTTCAGTTCGTTTTGCTTCTGCAAAATGATTAATGATTAATTTTCACATTATGATAATATTGCGATCATCTTACATAAAAATACATTTCAGTATATTAAACAAATACTATTCTGTGAGAAGTGCAGAAATATGGCACATGGTCATTACATTAGTTTCTTTTACAGCCCTCCAAGAATATTCATCCTCCTCATTCTAAAATGTTTAAATTTTACCACTATAATCAGTACCTTTGAGCAGGGTCCTAAGGGCAACTTGCAGAGCTCAGGTCCAAAGTGTTAACTGCTTTTACATTCATTTTTTTTTTCAGCTTTTACTTTCATCCTGAATGCATTTTTCTCCACATCTCAGTTCTGACGTCTGTTATACCTTTGTGTTTCAAAAAAGAGGATATTCTCACTAACAGATAAAAGGCCACATAGTATCCTATTATTGTAGCCCCACAAATCTGAGTTCAAATAGGGGAAAAGCCACAGAGTTATTCAGACTCCTCAAGCAGTCGCAGAGAAAGACATAAATAATGCTTCTCTGCCAGCCTGTATTCAACTTTTCTGGCCTGCTTACTTTATAGGGAGAACAGGTTTCTATTATTATAGACTTTGGTGTAATATCGTGGATCCTAGCACATATTCTATAGAATAAGTGAAAACATCAAACAATTTTTTCTGTCAGGGTTATAGACCATCATTACTCTACTGCAGGGGGGTTGGACTAGATGACCTCTAGGGGTCCCTTCCAACCCAAAACATTCTATGATTCTATGATTTGTAACTGGCTCAGATCACCCAGTTGCAACTATTCTGACTGATCTCAGCAACCAGTTGCAGTCATCAATTTCTGACATGGATTTAAAAACAATGGAAGACATCAAATATAGAAGGTTTTGAAATTTGCTTATGTTTTTTTTTTTTCCTTTAAGTTAAAAAAAGTTTTTCCAAAAATGATCCCAAAAAGAAAAGGTAGATGAACCAGGGGACTAAAGCTATATGGCACTCACCTACACCATGAGAGATCCAGTTCAAGTCCCAGTACAGAGTTAGATCTGGACTTGATTCTAGATCTTCATGGAAAAGTAACTTCCCAACTACTAGGCTAAGACCCAACAAATACACACTTATGCAGAAAGGAAGTCTTGACTAGAAAGAGGAAAAAAACCAGGATACAGGACACCTGCTTAAGTCACTGCCTTAGCCACCAGAGAAAAGACTTGGACTGAGATATTTACCTTAAGGCGTGCTTTAACTGGGCATAGTGTTCTCCCTCTCTCACATACAGAGAGATTAGATATTTTATCCTGGACCTTTTTGTCTAGAAGTGTTTCGTCAACCACCTCAGTGCTAAGAAAATAAAAACTCTATTTAGGAATAAGATGCCTTAAACATTGTACTCAGCTTTAACATGCAAGAACCACATAACATAGATTTAACATAAAAGAAAAGGTGAGGGGAAAGGTGTGACCCCTTTCAAATGACGTACAAGGCTACAACAGAAATCAAGACCCCCAAAGAAATTTTGACTCCTGAGCTTCGATCTCCCTTTTACATAATGATAAAGGTTTTTAGAGAATAGTTATCCCATCAACCAAGTCTTAAATAGCAAGATACTCTTGGCCTGCACTGCTAAAATCTAACAGAGATAAGTCAATTGCTGAATATCCTGCTGTCTTAGAGAATATCTAAAGTTAGTGTATTTAGTATTCATAAGAGGTAGGCTTGTAGCCTTTGCAAAACAAAGCTCTCCTTGACAAGACCTGGGTACAACCAAGGCTCCTCCTCTAATAAATAGACCCTTAAAACTGTTTCTTAGCATTGGAAATCTCACCTAATTGCAATCTTAGAAAGCGACTGCTGTTAGCACCTGATGCGACAGGAATCACACGTATGAGAACTACCCAGTTTCCTCTTGCAAATTCATTGGTAATACTTGTGAGGATATTACTTGAGCAAACTGCAAACATGAACCTTCCCAGCTGCTTCTCCTGGTGCACTGAACAAGTGGCTTACATGACTGCTATTCTGCTGAAAAGGAATGCTTTCCAGAAACAATATTTCAGCACTTTTCCCAGAAAATTAAGTACACAAAATGGCAATGAGTGACTAAGAAGGACAAACGTATGTGAGGAGCCCTAAAAACTTGCTAGTATTTTTAAGTCTGCAGCTACCCAAGCTCTGGTCTAGCGTATCAGGAACGCTACAATAACACCCACCCCACATCAGCAATATCTTGCATTTTTCAATCAAGATTTTTTCCCCTGAAGAATCAAGCTTCAGGCTGTCAGTGAAGCACTGCTACGCCTGTTTTACCGAAGTGAAGAACTCTGAAATCCCAGAACCCAGGTTCACACATGCAAAACTGTGGAGAACTGTCTTGGCACCGTGGAGCTGCACACACACACCCCCCTCAGAAAGCCCCTTCATCATCCTGGGTGTTGGTAAATTCTTTGTGCTCAATCCCAGACAGACTGGAAAACCACAAAGCATCAGACTTCAGTCTCCCGAGCATCCTCCCACTATGCAGGTTGCTCAGTTTTCAAAATCCACACAATTACGAAGTTATCGTGTCATAAAAGCAGCTTGCAAAGCACATCACTATTATGATTTCTAGCTGTACTAATTTTCATATTAAAAAAATAGTTAAGAGCTAATGTATCTACAAGAAGTACTTGCAAATGCCATTATTATTTTACCAAAAAAATGATACCTGTTCTACCCCTCAGAAACACAAATGCAATTTGATTTTCAGTGACAGAGGCGATTCTTCTGGAATTGTAGCTTCGAGTTATAGATTGACTAGAACTATCCTCCATGGGGGATCCTTCCAAATACAGTTTGGCTACATATATTAACATATAGCATATGAGGTGATGTACTCTAGCCCTTTAAGTACTACCAGTTACAAGAACATTCTTCTGACTTTCTTACAACAAAAGAATTTGCTTCTTTTCGTCACGTGTACAAGTAGACATACGAAATTAAAAGACAAAGAATCCTGGTGTCTGCATACTAGATTCCTGTGTCTTAATTACAAGGGCGTAATCAATTTCTCAAGACAATGTAAGAGAGAAAAATTTGCTTAGAGATGAGGAAATGCTGTGGGGGCTTATATTCCTTACCTATTCCCTCCCGAAAAATAAACTAGTTTCAGTCACTGTTTTCAAAGTAGGCTCAGAAGGAATCTATGGCAGGGAAAAAAAAAAAAAAAAAAAAAAAATACTATTTCATAGTATTCCCCAATGCATGTGAAATTATAAGCTGATCTCATATTTGAGTAAAATTTGTCGGAGTAAGTAGAACCAACCCCACTAATGTCCATATTCACAGCGTATTGAACCTGCAATGTTGTTCTCTGCCTGGTATTAAATCAAAGGGAATTGTGATTGCAGACTGGAGAAGGAAATTGAGGCTCTGGAAAGAGAGGAAATGGAAGTCTCAGCTAAGGAAGAAGCAATTTTAAAGAAACTTAAGTCTGTTGAGAAAACAACAGAAGACATAATAAAGGTTAGTGCCAAATTACTCCAGAAGTAGAATTCATTACTTGTTCATCATAACAACCAGGGAAAGGGGAACCAGCTGGATCCTGCGAGTGGTCATGAGCTTTTGTCTAAAGTGGCAGCAGGTCAAATACAAGAGGGGCCAAGATGTGATACTGTTCAAGTGCCCAAATGTCTCCATTTGCTTGTTTATGGGGGTGGGGGAGCAATTGCTATCATTACTCGCCTATAGCACATTGCAAAAAAGATAGCACTGCCACTGACACCAACCAGAAACGTTGCATCTTGGCCAGAGGCGGACATAACAGGGACAGAGGCTGACTGTCAGACTATTCAGACTAATTCAGGTGATGTGCCCAGCT
>NW_009269998.1:2154111-2186730 GCF_000687185.1 Egretta garzetta
AGGGAAAGATTATTTAGTATTATCAGTCATTAGTCTCTGTCAAAAGCTCATTTTGATATTTGAAAGTCATCTTAAACAGTCTCAAAGGTATAGTGATGAAACTAAATAAACTTTAGTTCTCCAGTTGTTCTTACACACACTCTCTCTCTCTAAAGATACAGAGGGAGAAAAGCACAGCTGGCAAGCCAAAGTAGAGCCTTTAAAAAAAAAAATCTTTGAAGCCAACCAGCTTGGCCACAGCATGAGGTTGTGTCACCAATTAATGCTTTGTAGCATCCAAGTCACACAGAGAAGGACAGGAAACATATTGGCAAAGACCAGAAAAATTTCACTTTCTCGCTTGCCGTGCTCCAGCTGAGCCCAATCCACTTTTAGCCCCTTCTCAGTATGAAGCCATGCACACGAAAAGTAACAGGTAAAGCAAAGCACTGCCTAGTTAACATCTTAAAGCTGACTAATCCCACTTATTGTTCATGGTTCTTTTTCCTAGTCTGTGAAGACTGAAAAAGCAGGAGTCGAAAAAGGTATGTTTAGCCAAAAAAATATTTTTTAAAAGGTTCTTGCAGAAGTCAGTGGAAACATACTAAATGCTTTGTGGACCTTCTTTATTCAGAGGCAGCAGACTACATATACGCCAGCATACCTGACCTTCCTAAGTATTTCAGGCCTTCCGCGCTGAAAAGTACAGCACATGCCGCCAGCGATGATGAAGAAAAGAGAAAAGGTACCGCTTATTAGTTAATAACTCCAAAGGGTGTCCGCATGTGCAAAGGCTTGCTATCAAGTGAATCTGATACACTTTAAGGGAGGGGTAAACATTACGGATATGGGACAACGTTGTTCTCATTTAAGCTGCGTTATGTTATCAGTGAGGCCATCAAAACTGAGAGGTGGGGCACTGGTGCAAGGTATGTGCCACTGGGAACAAGGATCGAGTGTTAGATAGCAGCTCTGCTGAGAGGGACCTGGGAGTCCTGGTGGACAATAAGCTGACCATGAGCCAGCAATGTGCCCTTGTTGCCAAGAAGGCCAATGGTATCCTGGGGTGTATTAAGAGGAGTGTGGCCAGCAGGTCGAGGGGGGTTATCCTCCCCCCCTCCTCTGCCCTGGTGAGACCCCACCTGGAGTACTGTGTCCAGTTCTGGGCTCCCCAGTTCAAGAAAGATGAGGAACTCCTAGAAAGAGTCCAGAGGAGGGCAACTAGGATGATAAAGGGACTGGAGCACCTCCCCTACGAGGAAAGGCTGAGAGAGTTGGGCTTGTTCAGCCTGAAGAAGAGAAGGCTGAGAGGGGACCTTATCAACACATACAAATATCTTAAGGGTGGAAGTCACGAGGATGGAAGCAGTCTGTTTGCAGTGGTGTCCAGCGACAGGACTAGGGGCAACGGGTGCAAACTGAAACATAAGAGGTTTCAGTTGAATATGAGGAAAAACTTCTTTACTTCGAGGGTGACAGAGCACTGGAACAGGCTGCCCAGGGAGGTTGTGGAGTCCCCTTCTCTGGAGATATTCAAAGCCCGCCTGGATGAAGTCCTGTGTAGAATGCTCTAGGAGAGCCTGCTTTAGCAGGGGGGTTGGACTAGATGATCTCCTGAGGTCCCTTCCAACCCTTGCGATTCTGTGATTGTGTGATTCTTACAGCTACTGGGCAGCCAGCAGTACTCCAGTTATTTCCCAACTACTACAAAGCCTCCTAACCCTTCTGAGCGCCCAAGACTCTTTAGTCTCGTAGCACGTTGAGCTCTTTCAACTGCTATTGCCCAGCACAACACCAGGGGCCGAGGTTAAATCTGGCTTTCTCAGTCAATCACATAATGAAAACTGGCTCCTCAACAGCTTATTTTTCCTCGCAGAATTAGATCCAAATGAAAGTATTTTTTCCACTTCAAGTTCTGACAGGATGGAAGGGGGCATTCAAAATGAGAATCCAATATATTGGTTATGTATGTGATAATTTCACTTTTTGATAATTCATTCTGACAGTCATTCTCTATCACTGTCAGAACTCTATAATATTTCTCGTGGCTGCTGCATTATCAGTTTAAGCACTTGTTTCTTTCAACAGCATTGTTTGCCATGGAAATTAAAGTTGAAAAAGACATGAAGACAGGAGAAAACACAGTGTTATCAACAATACCTCTTCCCTCCAAGGAGTTTAAAGAGACAGGAATTAAAGTCTATGATGATGGCAGGAAGTCAGTCTATGCAGTGTCCTCAAACGGCAGCACAACACAGAATGGGATGGATGAACTTGCTCCTGTTGAGGTGGAGGACCTGCTACGACAGGCAACTGAAAAAAATTCCCAGTCTCCCACAGAGTACCATGAGCCTGTGTTTGCAAACAAATTTTGCAGGCCAGTTACCCCTCAGAAAGATAAATTAGTCCCTGGACCAAAACTGGAAGACACTCACAGAAGAGAGATGAATGGATTTAGCAATCATCAGACAGAATTGTCCCCAAAAACTGAGCCACGTAAAGAGAATGGGCTTGACCTTCCAAAGGCAATACAGCCAAAGTCTCCCTCTCCAGTACTTTCCCATTCAGAGAAGAAAGTGCACACTAATCCCGAGAGCAGGATGATACATAATGAAGAAAGAAAAGCTGTACACGAGGAATTAAAACCTTACCAGAATACAAGAGAAAGACATAATGAGACAAGGCTTTTAAGTCCCAGCCATCTTAATGAACCATCCCCTGCACCTCAAGACGAGGAAGGTGTTCAGTACAGCGTTGTCCAAGCTGTACCATGTTATGTGGATGATTCAGAACCAGTAACAATGATTTTCATGGGTTATCAGCGCGTTGATGATGATGATGCAGAAGCAAACCAAAAGTTGTCACGATACGATGGGGTTATCCATGCAGAATTAGTTATCATTGATGATGATGAGGAAGATGACAGCAAATCTGAGAAACCAGCATATCATCCCATAGGCCACTATAGTCAGGTTTATCAGCCACTGAGCAGGAAAATCACAGAAGTCCCACAGACAAACCCTGTGAGCAGCCTGGGCGCCAGCCCGAACAAGGTACCCCACAAAAATTCCATCTCCCTGCAAGAACAAGAGGAACGCTTAAGCTCACCGACACACCGTGCTCATCTTCACAGCCAGGTATCTGGAGACGGTACTGAAGATCCCTCACTAACAGGTAACAGAAAAGGAAAATCATGTCACTGCTGTTTGCTCATGTAGCAAACAGATACTACTCTTACCTGCTAGCAACTGATCCACTTCACTCTTTGGATTGTTTCATGGACTAATACCCAATTACTAATCATGTCTTCCCTCTTGTTTGTTAACAAACGCCAATCCGCATTTTGGTACTGTTGAATTATTTCATCTTGAGCAATGCACTAGTTGCCATATCAAATTTGGAAAATCAACTATCACGGAAAAGCCATTTCTGTGACCTTCAAAGATTAAAAGAGGTCCTCTCTCAAGTGACAATTAAAAGTTCATTAATGCTACCTCAACTAGGAGAATTAATTTTCATTTCTACCAGGTAACTAACAGCATTGCTGCTTAACATTGTCTCCTTGCTGGAATGTTTTTTGTGCCTATCTGCATTCTAACTACTTCCTAGATAATCCAAATTGCTCCTTCAATCAGAAAGGCTGTTTAATAACTAGCTGTACTTTGCATTTTTTCTGGAATCAGCATTGCCAACCTTGCCTTGACAATGTTTATGCAAGTTTTAACGTTTTTTGTTAACCTGAGTTAGATATTTTTATAGCCTCTGAAAAGCAATGAAACAGCTTTCATCACTACATGTGGTTAGTCCATATAGTTCACAGTGTTATTTTTTAATGCTTTTTATATTCTATTAATACTCAAGGTGTCTATTTCTTACTATAAAGTTTTATAATAAAAGGCTGAAAGAACAATAGCAGGATCTTCTGGAATCACCAAAAGCTCTTCTTTATGATTTTGTTGCACTTTAATGCTTACAATTAAATTGCATTTAAGTATATTTGCAGAGCAGCAGATTTCAGACAGCAGTCACATTCCACTTCAAGGAAAGAACACTGTGCTTGAACTGTAGGAAGATCAGGGGTCCTGATCCCACATTCTCTCCCTGCTCCTCTTCCAGACTATATTCTGAGTAATTTTGCGATTTGGCAGCAAAAGCATAAGTTTGACCCTGCCTAAAGCAGCACTGGCAGCCCAGCATCTCTTTACAATGCAGGTAAAGCCAGGAGAGAGGGTGGTCATCGGGTCACATAAGGGGTTTCAGGTATTTTTGCATCAGTATGCACTGACTGGGAAGCACCGTTCAGTAAGTAATGTTCTCAGTTTACAGGAAGATCAGCCTCATGCAGTCATGCACACAACAGCCTCAAATATTCCAGCAGTGCCGCCCAGCCTTTCTGATCAATGAGGCCACTGCACTTTTCTATCACATGAGAGGATCTTTGCTTCTCTCCAGCACCAATCCTGCCATCTGGGCGCTTCCCTGCATCCTCCGGGATGAAAGGCTGCTGCCAGCAACTCTCACGCCAGCAGCTAAGAGCAGAATTAGCTGGTGCAGGCAAGATAAACCACTCCAGCAACTGCTCCAGCCCATTCTGTTTTGAGGATAGTCCCTTAATTCCCCCATCACGTATGTATACGCATATAATGGAGAAGCAACAGTCACCCACCCGCCAGCTGGTTGCTGCTGAAGCAATTCATTCATCCTACAGCCTGCCGCGTGCGTGGGTGCTCCGGAGCAGATGCTGGGAAAGAGGTTTCCCAGAAGTAACTGTGAGCTGGCAGTACCATTCGGGTGGGCCACACACAGGCTATGAGATGGTAGCTCAGCACCTCTGTCTGGAACAATCTTTGCTTATCTTTGCCTCCTGAAAGAAGGATCTGAAACATCCTTTATTCTTCCTTGCCGCTCATAGCCACTCTCCAAATAATCCGTGTTCTCTCTCTTGGGAGGTTAGTGGAAAACAAACACTGGCTTTCAGGGAAGGGGGTAAGCGTAAATCTACCAAATACATTTGAGAATCTGTTCTGTTAATCTGTATTTGGTCTTACCTATTTACTTACAAGTATTCTACCAAGGAGAAAAGAGCCAACTAGGAAAAATACGGTCCCAATTAAAAGTAGTTTGGCAACTGCCTCAGAAATACACCCCAACAGTCAGCCCTGCCTCCAAGTGAGTGCCTTAAATGCCTGGTAGAATCTGGAACTAAGCCATATTCCTCTTTACCCCTCCACCTATTTATTGCCACTCCCTGGGACATTTTGATCAGTGGAAAAAGCCAGGAAGTGACTCAGTTTTTCCCAAGCAGTCCTGTAATCCTACTGCGACTTCTAAAAAGGAAACAAAACCAGGAAAGCCTCTTAAAATCTAGAACAATGTATTACACAGAGCTGTTTCTTAGGGAAATAAATTGTTTTCAAAGCAGCCACTGATGCCCAGCCTAGCAGGTTCACCCTAAACACCACCAGTGAAAAAAGGGCACTCGAAATTATTTTTGATACCTCCTCATTCATTACTAAAACAACAAACTGCACAACAGAAAAAATAATCCTTGCTAAAATGAAAGCTTTGAACATTAAACAGGCACTGGGGACTCTCTGAAAGAGAACGGAGAGCAAGGAAGCACAGGACAGACCAGGCAGATGGTCCCTGGTGTAACCGTCTTGCTTTGGGAAAAACATGAGCCTTCAGAACAAGTTACTGAGAAAGTTAGTGATAGCCAAGGACAACTAGGAGGCAGAGGAATTGTTCCATGTGCCACTCTACACAGAAAAATCAGATAAAATTAGGAGCTTTGGGCAGGCCCCCAAACTGACAGAAACGTAGGACATACCTTTTTCCATATGGGAGCAATTTTCCTTTCCCCATGAGCTTGGTGCAGGACCAGTATCTCAAAACTATGTGCCCTCAGAAAAAAACATACAGCTTTGTCATCCTTCTCTCTGTAATTAGGACACCAGTGCTTTGCATTATCAGAGCTTATTTTCTTCGTTAAATTTCAGTCAAATGAATTAGTGTGCAAATGTTTTGAAGACTCAATACTCATTAGGGAAATTAAAAGTCCTTGGTGGGGAACAAAGGCATAGTGGAAGGAAAAAGGAAAGAAAAAACTGAAGCTGAACAGGCAGTAAAACCTCCTGACAGTGTGGAACAGGCTCTCATGGGACACGAAGGTCCAAGGCTTTTGGCAGGTAGCTAATCTAGATGAGCTAATTTTTTTTTTTTTCCTTACCACTGGAAGCTGTGCAACCTTCAAAAAACACAGTGGAGACTTAGCTCCATTTGTGTCGAAGAAAGTAACGTACAACAAAACTTTTTAATAGAGAAAGATTCATGCACGCCATCTGTTTCTGTAACGCACGGAGCAAGACAAAACCAGGCTGTTGGCTGTAAGCGAAGCATCAGACTGATTGTTCTCTCAAACCACAGCCAGGACTTGAATCCTGCAGAATTCCTTGGTCTGCAAGCAGTACGTAGGGTCTTTGTAAGAGCTAAGCTTAACATCAGTGGCCCTATGATATAAAGTTACGTTCAGACGCTTCTCTGATTTGCGACAACTTCAGCATTCAAAACATAACTCGGGTTGGACATTTGCTGACACGCATAAATCAAATAAACAGCTGCTTTGCCCCCCCCCGTCTCTCGGTACAGAGATATACGCAGGATGAAGGAACGAGACGTGCTATTTTGGGAGACTCTTCAAGCTAATGGGTCAGAGGGCTGGAGATTATTCCCACTGCATTCTCAGATCAGCTCCGGGGGGGGGGGGAGGCTCTTACATATCAAACAGCAGCATTATATTGCTGTTCTAAAAATAACCTTAACATTTAATCATCTGCCCTGCGCTGTCACTTCCAACCTAACCCACGATATACCCGGTTACAGGCAAGAGCCACACTGATGTTTATACAGATACTAAGTGCCTCCGTCAGACTCAAATCAGGAATATGACTAACTCCCACTCTGACTCACCCCACCAGGAAGAGAGGAAAGTTTTCTGTGAACATCAACACAAAAGAAAAAGGCTTCCAAACAGTTACAGCTCCCACTGAGGAGTTTAGTTTAAACAGAGAGTTTGTTTAATTATTCATGCATCTTTTTAATCTGTCAGCATCTAGTCAAGGACAATACCATCTGTCTGCAACACATTAGTGAAGGTAACAGAAACAAAACAGTTAGAAAGGAGCTGCGCTCATTTTCAAATAGCGATAACGGAGTAATTTCTTAATACACTTGCTTTGTTGCAAAATTACCAGAACTAATGCCTTCTACTGATTTCTTTTTGTAACACTAAAACAATGCTTATTCTGCTGGACTAACGCCGGAGGTACGTGTATTCTTCATTTTTCTAAATAAGGAGATTTTAGCATCAGCGATAGAAAGTCAGGCTTGAAATGCAATGGCTTTATTTGTTTTCTTTTTTCAGCTCTGAGGATGAGAATGGCAAAGCTGGGGAAAAAGGTGATTTAACAGCTGTAATGACATGGAAGTAAAATTTACTACTCAAAGCAGAATAAAGCTAAGAAGAGTTTCTTCAACACACCTTTTTTGGATCATAATGCTTGTTTTGCTCCTCTGTTGTATGCACCTGGGTTATTTTGCCCTCTGCATAATCCAATGGACTTTAACAGACTTTTAGATTTGACCAACTGCCACATACACCCAAATCACATCCTGGATTTTGCTGAAAGTAGTGGAAAGTTACCCAAGACAATAAATGCAGTGTATAGCCAAGTACGAAGACACGTGCCTGTTCCCACAATCAGGAATACGTTGTTGCTATATACACACAGCAGATAAACACCTATCTCCATGGAACTTCACAGGACATTGTTTCACTTCAAAGCGTGCCAATCTACCTGATTTTGATTGAAAATGCCATCCCAGCATTTTTCTGGTAAAAGCATTGGTTAATAAAAAATTACACATGAGAGAGAGGAGCAGGAAGAAATGTAAATATAAAAGCTGGTTTCCAAGCATACCACTTTGGCCAAAATTTAAAGCATTCCTTTTTAAGTGACAGCAAAGAAAACCAAAAATAGTAAAGTCAGCATTTAAATATTTAGCCACCTTTTAGAGCCCCACAGCCCCCCCCTTATATTTTACGTATGACAGTATAGCCATCCTCAGAGCCTGCTCCCCCCCCCCGCCACATACACGCTGCCCATCCATAACCTCGCAGACTGATCCTGTGCATAAGACTATGAACAGCCTGACCTCCCAAGCAAGGTCTCACCCCCTAGCTTGCTCAGAAAGCCCTGCTTTTCCAGGAAACCCATTGCCGGACAGGCAGTGCTTTTCCATCAAAAAAAAAAAAAAAAAAAAAACCCCCAAAAAAAAAAAAAAAAACCCCCAAAAAAAAAAAAAAAAACCCCCAAAAAAAAAAAAAAAAACCCCCAAAAAAAAAAAAAAAAACCCCCAAAAAAAAAAAAAAAAACCCCCAAAAAAAAAAAAAAAAATCACATGCAGGTCAGTTTTTTCCAATACATAGTGGCTGGGGGGGGGGGGGCCTCATAGCACTACATCCTCACGTTCAAATCAGCATGACAGCTTTATTTTGCTAGGTCTTAGCCTGGTTTAATCAGGAAACAGATAAAGCTCAGGTTGTGTTATTCTAGTATAGCTGACTCAAATTACGCACCAGCGTAACTGTTTTGCTGGTCTTCCTTGTTTCAAAGCAAGAAACTGAAGCTACTACCTCATACTGAGGCACGACGGTAGTAATCAGCTGACTTGTAGCCTCTGAACACTTGGCGGCTCCCAGTCTGAAGTGGGTAATAATCTCAAATTTAAAACTTGTCAGAGATGGTACTTCTTCTCAACAGTTCTTAACAGGATATACCAAAAAGTGAGAAAGGAGGAGAATGATATGAAGTAGTCACAAGCAGTTTTTGTAACAGCTGCAAATTGCTATAGACACTCATCCCCTGCCTTCCCCAGTGATCTGTGCTATTAAACTTAAGTGATCTGGAAAAGGGGGCAAAAATGCTGCTGCCAACGTAATATTATTCAAAGTAGTTTAAAAGAACAGATACTGAAGAGAGACTTCACAATAGTGACTGCATAGTAGATCTACAGGTGAAATTCACTACCAATACATGAAAAGTAATGTAAAAAAAAAGTAGAAATAACCCTAGCCACACACAGCACGAGAAGCAGCTGTTAAGTTGGTGTTACGAACCTCTTGGCTAGGAGTTAAAACACCTGGGTGTTATTTTAGATAGTCCTCTGGAAAATATCAACTCCAGGCTCAGAAGCCATGAAAATGGAGAGTGCTTTAGGACTCCTTAGGGAAGGCACGGAAACTGTGGCATAGCACTTCATATTTACAACTTGAGTAGAGTTTGGTTGTGCCATCTCTGAAGAGGCAAATAGAGAAGAGTAATGAAGATTATCAGAAGTGCAAAGTGGCCAAGTACAGCAGCAGTCATACAGGGAAAACAAACAATAAGGCATATGCACGAGGGGCAGGAAGGTACAAGCAAGGTACAGGTCATTAAACAATGGCATCAAGAAGCAGACTTAAAAACAAGCAGCACTTTCTCACAGTGACTAATTAAAGGGGAGAACAAAAGCATTAGCAGATTTTTTTAAAAAAAAAATAATTCATTGCACACTGTAGATAAAATTCAATCACTACAAGAGTTCATTGTCTAGCTGCAGTTTCTAGCTTAGGACACCCTTGCACAGGTTCTGGCAAGTAGCAAGGAGATCTTGCTCGAAAGACAAAATATCACTGCACTCTTGTTCCATCTCTTGCTCTAAGCGCTCATTACTACCACTTCTGGAGACAATACCAGGCTCAGTACGGCTCGGCTCTGCTGTGCGGCAATTCTGATGTCGCATATATTAAACTATTCAGTTTGTGCCAGATGAATCTGAGCTGTTCCACACTAATACACCAGCCACGTAGCAGCATGGGTATCAGATCATTAACTCGGAAGAACAGAGACACAAAACGGAGCATTCAGGAGTTGCGTGCTTCTGGGAAGCAGAGATGTCCGTCATCTGAGTGCTGCAGCTCAGAGCTTTCCTACGTCCCACATCAACAAGAACAGAATTACAAGGCGACAAATCATCTTTTTCACATGTCAGTACAGATGCCACGCAAAACTCCAATTCATCATTAAAGCCGAATGATTTCTAAGGTGCAGCAAGTCAAAAGTCTCTCTGAAACAAAGCCAAAGCTGGAGTCCCTCTTAGTGCAGTATAGTTTGTCCAGGATGACTATCGTAGGTACCTGCTTCAGTGCAATGCAGGTGTTCAGCTTTTGCTGTTTGCAACATGTAAAGTCACGTTTGCACAGCACAAGAGGACCAGCAGTAGCCATGCAGTGGTTGAATTGGCCCATGTATGAGCTAAAACAAGTTCTGAAGCACTTATCCTGTGCTGGTTTGGCTGTGCCCCTCCCTCAGGTAAGTGAATGCCATGGCTGCCCCCTTCACACACACCCCTTAGAGAAGCTGGGATCAGACTGATGCAAGCAAAGAATTTCTCCGAATTACTAGCAGATCATCCTTCTTAACCATCCTTCTGTTTACTTGGAGCCTGCACTGAAGGTCTGAAATCACTGAGATATTAACTTGTGCATTGAAATGCAGAAGATTGCAGTTTTTCCTCGATGACTGCCATTCATCTCAAGCTGTTTGGAAGGGGATGTGCCCACGCAGAGCACAGTTCACACACATGACAAAAGAAAACAGGCCATAACTGTTCAAACAAAAGCTTAGGCATAGACATCAAGTAAACACTCATTTCATAACTCCTATCTGTATGAACTGCCTTGAATTTAAAGATCTTAATAAAGCTTGAGATTTTTTTTTTTTTGATTCATTCATCTAGGAACACATCCAGTTTTGGACGTCCTTTACATGTCTCAACCTCTCGCTGGCAGATTAAAAGAAAGCAAGCGAAGTAAAAATGCTGTTATTTGAACAAGAGCGCCACGTAGTGTTACAAACCCTGGTGGAAAACAGAAGGCAGGCATTCTCCAGCCTTCTTCCCAAAGCTGGGTAAGGGAAGAACATGGGTGTTCTTACATGGAATATGAAATCTCCCTATCTTCTGATTTTTGACAGAACAGAAGCCAGTCCAGCGCTCAGTGGAGGTAACAAAGCACAGCTTTCCTTAGTTCATTCTGCAGCCTGCATGTCAGCTAGCAAAAAAAAAAAAAAACCCAAAACTATTTCAAGTAAAGCAAAGTAGCATGACTTCCATTGCATTTGAGCTATTCACATCCCTTAGTTTTCGTTCAAAACATACACAAGAAACATGATTTGTAGGTAAGTCAAGAGCAGATGACCAGTATTTGCAGGCTGCACCTAACAACCCAATCAAAACAGTAAGCTGCTTGTTGTGAGACGGATCACAAGTTCCTACTTGACTGGGAATGTTAGAAGAGCCCAAAAAGAAATATGCTAATGTTGATTTGTCATTGCAAGTTTAGTCTGAGACTAAAAGAGAACACCAAAATCTTCTTGATCTCTTCTTGTAAAGCCATTCTCTTGACTTCTGTGGGATTCCTTTATGAAGCAAAGCAATGGGAATTTTCTTCTGTACAATATTTTATCATTGAAGGAAGAAAAAAAAAATATATATATGCACACAGTAGCCACCAGCATCCCTAGAACCAAACTGCCTGCCACTTTTTTCCTGCTGGTATCAAACACTTCTACAGACTTTTTTCTTTTTTTTCAAATGAGCGTACCAGAAATTTTGGAAGTCACTGGAATACAGCGGCACATTGCTTCCTCTTGGTAGTCACTCAGCGGGGTGGTGTGAACAAATGTTGTACAAAATTAACCAGTCTTTCCAACAAGTAAATTACAATCCTGCACGTAAGGCCTCACATAAGAAACTATGCAATATTGCTAGCACTGGGAAGGAAACAAGTTATCCAAAGAGCAACTGGCAATTTTGCCAACTTTAAAGCTGTAGTAGATGTAGAACAAGGATTTGTGGTTGGGGTGTTTGGTTGGGTTTTTTTTCTTCTTGAGGAAAAGAAACTCCGCATTACAGAAAGAAACTATTTGAACATTCAATTTCAGTAAGAGTTTCGCCAGGAAGCATTTAGATAGCTTTAATTTATAAAACATCATCTACAAAGAAAACAGACAATCCATTTTGCTGCTAGGCAAGACTGTTCTTTTCTAGCTTCTATTTGATAGTGTTTTCACCTTAGTAAAAGAGACACTTTTATTAAGATATTTACATTCATGTTTTAAAAACCCTGTGTTCATTTTCACATGCAAATGAAACAACACACAGCGCAGCTATTTTATCACTGGAAGAATCCAACATTGACTTTAATTTTAAAAGCCATCAATTGTGCCTAGGTTGAGAGATTTTTCTTCTATAAACTCATGGTATACAAAAGAGTTCCCCAAAATATTAGCACTAGATGAGCCTGTGATTCTCAGGCTTTTATGATCAGAGTTCTCTAAAAAACCCACCAAGCCACACAATTAGCCATATACCTCTTGCCCTTCAGCCTGGGTTTTGCCATATTTCTTCATAGCCCCCCTTTCCCAATCTGCACAGGGCTTTTCCAGCTTCCAGGAGGAAAGGGGACAATTCAGTTTACATTCATTTGCATTCTGCTGCTGACGAAAGGATTAATCCCAGCTCTATAAATGCTGGCCATCAGGTAGCAGAGAAATGTTGCTGTAATGGCCCACACGAAACAAGGCCTCACTATTTACTATTCTATCCAATACTCCTACACCTTTATTCCCAGCTAGCTTACTAGCCCTAGGTTGAAGATACATTTTGAAGCATTACAACTAAAAACTGACACTTTCCAGTATCAAAAATGAAGAAGTGTGGAAGCAAACTGTTCAGAGCTGCAAAAAACAAATACAAAGCACCGTACTGCATGGCACATTAAGGGTTCATTTCTGAGATGCCATTTCAAGAGTATCCTTCTATACTTAGGCAAACCACAAACCAAAGAAGTTAAACAATACAGTCTCTTTCCATTCCCTGTAACTAGTTCATATATTTAGATAAATCTTTTGTTGACTAAAAAAATTCCCTCCCATTTTCTTACAAAGACTATAAGTGTCTCCTAGATATGCCAGCTCAAAGGACTCTCACTTAATGGTAACAGAAGCCATTTTTGCTGAAGTCAAACCAACTCCTAATCTACATTTCACTCAATAGTGCAAATACAACTGCAACATTCCTGAGCAAATATTTTCACTTCCATTTAAGCATCAGGTGGCATAAATCCATCTTATTCACGCAGAAAAGTAATTCACAAGTCCAACCGAAGACAGCAAACCACAGAAATCCATCCATACATATGTTCTTCCTGTTTAGGTTTTGGGTAAGTACAACTGTTTTAATGCACTTCTACTGCAAACATGTTTTCTCTTTGTGGTTTAGAAGCACTGAGGGGGACAGGACAGAATAGTATTTTGAGTGAGGCAAATGGTGGTTTTACTAAAGGACTGAAGTTCCCAAACCCATATGCTTGTGTAAGTGTACTGCTCTTAGAGCAGAGAGAATATTTTTTGCATTTAACTGCAAAGATAGACAACAGCATTTAGCTCATGCATCAGTCTGCAGTTGTGACAGTTTTTCACTAAGGTTTGTTTGGTTGTTTTTTTTTTTTAATGCACAAAACTGTCATGAGCCAGAAGTTCTCACACTGCACGCCATTAGAATACAGTAAAGTCAACAGATACGGTGAGGCTCCAGACCAATCTTTCCAGTTTTCCCAACAATATTCACAAAAGTTTTAGAGAACTCGCTATCAAAACAGCATTTTCAGCACATCTTCTCAGTCGTCTTAACCCATAAGCTTCAATCAAATTAATTACTGCACTTAAAAATAGAGACTTCATTCCTTACTCAGGCAAAGACTTCCATTAAAAGTTGCATCAGAAAACAGCTTTTGCAGGATGCAGCATCCTTCTGTAGATTTGAATTCAAGTCCTCCCCAACGTTGAGCATGATGCACACATGCTCTTATTCTTCGATTACGTCTTCAGGGAGGTGTTGAGGGAAAAGTTGTAATAGAAAGCATTCCTTGCAGGTTTTTCTCACTGCACAATATTTCATCACAAAATTCTCAATGACTTATTTCATATTTGGTTGATTGCTGCCAGGAAGGCAGTGAGGAATACTATATTTCCACAGACATAGATGGTTAACACAACCTGTTTAAACAGACGGCCCTGCAAGAGAAGGGGAAGAAAAGCCATAGAAGTGTTGGTCTTTCTATTGGTTTAAACAAAGCATCATCCCATCTCATAGTAATTAGTTACAAAATTGTGACTTACCTCTCCTTCTGCAGATGTAAGCGACTGCAGGATCTGTACTCTGTCATCCTCTATCACTTCAACTGTTGGTGGGAAGAAAAAAAAAATCTAGTCTTAAGAGGAAAGAAGTTTGCATTTTTATACTGCAGAAGTCTTGATCCTGTGATCCTGATCATCAAATTTGAAAAGCACCTGCAAGTCTTATTTGACATTTCCTAACCTGTACTGTCATACTCACGGGACAAGTGAAGGATTATTCTGGAGCTGACCTACAAAAAGTAACTTCTGGACATCAAAGTGGCAAAACATTTTGTCTCTTCTGCTAGAGTGAATCATCAAAACACTGAGTTTTGACCTGAGCAAAACATTTGTTTGATCTAAAAACTTTTCCTTTTCATTTTAAGATAACTAGATTTCATTAAGAAGTTTTTTTCCGTTAGCCAACACAGAAACACTCATTTTTCAAACGTTTCAGGTTCATTTCTCTATTTCTAGGAAGTAATTACTGCAGTTAAACTTAAATTCACATCTTTTATAATCACTCCTCCTCCACATGCCACCTTACACAGCCTCTTAACTAATCATGCTCCTTCAATTCTGCAGATGTCTCATCTCTGCCTTAGATACAGGTCATTTACGTGTGCAGTCATCTCCTCTCAGTGACACCAGCCAGTGAAGCTAAGAATTTCCAATTAAGTCACTACCAGTCTCTTCACTAGACATCTTGGAGTCAGGATTTCACCTTCATTCCTCCTCATTCACTCAAAGTTGCAAGTGTTTGTGCTCAAATTTCTGATCATTTTGCTCATGCAGTAACAGCCATTCATACCAGCAATTTGTCACAATGAAACACAGACTAAATCCGCATCAATTAACCTGGACTTCACCTACCCATCTGGGATCAAAATCATGGCCAACAGTGATAGATTCTTGGAAAATACTTCCACATTGCAGTCTGCCCCTGTGAACTGTGGTTTGAGAAACAAGAGGCTACTATTTGAAGTAGCACAAAAACAATTTTTCTAGAACACTTTGGTCTTGAAAACTGGTTACACCCATGTTAGTTTGTACAGAAGATATGACACTGTTACTCAAGAGTTATTCCCTTTCAGCTTCCAAGTTATAGGCCAAAGAACACCTCCTGAAATTCAATCAACTCTGTTACTTTTTTTGCACAATCCTCAGCAAGCAAGGTAAGAACAGGAGTTTTGTTGGGTTTGTACCTTTACGTACGAGACAGTAGCTGTGTACTTCCAGAAGAACATCAATACCAACATGCCAAGCTACAAAACCAATCATTGTATAGGTGTCCCATGGGTCTGGTAGGTCAAGAGCTGGTAGATCCATTCCCAAGAACATAGTCACCACTAGTCAGTAAAAACAAGATGAGACAACACTAAGAATGCTGTGCCAGGGTAATTAAAAAAAAAAAAGCACTCCCAACACCTTTGGCAATAGACTTCCCATGAACTGCCTACAAATGCTTGGGGAATGAGGTTAAAAGGAGTCCATGCAGCTAAAAGCTTTTTTTTTTTTTTTTGGCAGTGTGAGGGGGAAGGCGTGGAGGAAAGAAGACCAAAGACAGTTTTCATCCTGCCAAGTGCCCTATCCAATCCCAGTCACATACACTAGCATTTGTAACTCCACCAACAAGACCACAGTCACCGCAACGTTTGTGCTTAAGCTGCCTGTGGAAACTTGTCCCTGTTAATAGAATTAAGCCCAGCTTCTGGTTCTGTGAGTTCCCCCCCATTAAATAATATTGAACTATGTTACTGTAAGAACACTATTCCTCAAATCTTCCAGGACAAAAAGAAATTACTCAGAATAAGAACAGGTCCTCATTACAGAGATCTTTCAAATTTGTCTGTAATCTCTTTGGTTTTACAGAGTCACTTTTTCTCCCTAAAGCTGTACCTGATGGATACTTAAAGCACACACAGAAGATGGCCAGCAAGAAAAAGAATTTTCAGAGGTGCCTGGACTGGACGTGCATAGATATTTTAGACAAGCAATAATAACCCAGACAATGAACAAAATTCCTTTAAATCACTTAAAAGGGAGTTACAGCCAGAACTCCTACTTACCAGCTAGTATTCTAGCTGTTGTACCAGTACTCCAGTGAAACCAGTTAAACAATTGCCTCCTACAAAACAATGAAAAGCATTTTATTGATTAGTTGGGGGGGAGGGAGGAATAAATCAAAGAACATTGCTACCTACCTTAAAGACATCTTTTCAGTGTAAAAATAATTTTTAAAAGAAACAGGCATATTTAATTCCTGTGGCTGTAACTTAATGAGTTAGTTGTGAGTACCTTGGTGCATGACGAGATGGTCTGAAGCCTGCCATAAGCGGTTGAACGATTGTCAGAGCCATCACGGTACAGCCGAGATAGGGATGAAAACCCGCTTGCTGAAACACAGAGCATTTTTCTTTAATATCATATCTATATAAAGATATAGAAAAAATACCAAAAAGTTGGTAATTTATTTATGCTTGTATGTAAGTTACAGTGGTGGAGCAGCACTGTGTTTAGACTGGCAGAGGTTAACAGGACACAGTAAGCTGCCCTGCAGCTGGATGGAGGTGGTTCTCCTTGGCAGCATGAGACACTGGTAAGTATGCCCAGGGTTTGTCCCACCTTCTTGTTGTACTGAGAAATTCTACCCGCTGAAGAGCAAAGAGCAATATGACTGCACAAGCTATGCTCCAAGCTCTTCATCCTCAATCCTCTGTCTTCAGGAGAGGCCTATTTCCTACCTTCTCCCAGCACTGGTCTCCCTTCTCACCTTATCTGTTCTAATCTTAACCCTAAAATGTTTTACTCAATTTCCCTAGCTCATACCTGCAACCATGTTCTTCTACCACCTTTAATTAAGATACTCTCTAGACTTTAATTTCTGCTATCACCTTGCAGCAAATATTATACAGGTGACAGCAACAGGTATACAATATAGTGTTCCAGATTAAGCTTAATCACTGGATACAGTTACTCAAGTCCAAGTTCATAACACATATTCCCAGCAGGTTTACCACGTTAATAACTCAGCCATCCTATCCTCACTCCTCCCCCAAGTTCTCTATGAAAAGAGAAGGCTGATTTAGTACATAAAGAAACTTTGAGCAAGGACTTTATTTGGGAGAAGAGGAAGAAAGGAAGGTACTGAACTCTTCCTATTACAGTTAAAGGAGGCAACATTCCTCTTCTGTGTTGCTAGGATTTGAAATCCACCTACTTACAGACAGATTACACAGCAATTTCCTCAGCAGTAGTTGTAACATGTTAGTCATCAGGGGACCTCTTTCTTTTGGTCCAACCTTTACATCTGAGTTAACAAACAGAACAAAAGCACACACTTACTTGGCTCCAACCTCCTCGGTATATAAAGGGCAATACAAAAGAAATGCTTGTAAGCATGACTGTGGTCAACATAAGCATACGATGCACCTAGAAAAGTTAAGTTTGCTTTTAGAAACTCCACAGCTTTCTTAATACATCATTAACATACATTTATCAGATCTACAGTTAAAGATGTACTCAGTGTCCTCTTTAGACTTTGCTTTTACTAGTAAAGTAGGTGAAATTCTGATTTGTAACTGTTCCATTTTATAAAATAAAGACAGACAAAAGTCACACCAAGTTTAATATCCTATTTCTTGGATCTAGTAGGTACATAATTCTGCTTACAGTAAAGCTACAAAATACAGCTGGAAATATGAGGAGATTTTGCCCACCTGAAACCACATCTCCTTTCCAAACAGGAATGAATGAGACCAGACAGGTTTGAAGAATCGTGCAACAATCACACCAATACTAACTGTGGTAATCCAAGCAACAAACATTAGCGCTCCTGAAAATTGAAAAAATACAAGGTAAACATGAGTAATTTATCTGCATATGCGTACAGCTTCAAGGACTGTGTAATAGTTTAGTCTGTACACATATGCTCAGAATTTACCAGTGGTAAGTTTTAAGTTCCCTGGTTTAGCCTACAGCTTTATAGCATTTATCTTGCTAGAAGGCAGAAACATCCCTATAAAAGATAACCTTACTATGCCCACACAGCACAACAGAGCAGCTCTGGCTACTGCGTATTTCACTTGGGCCAGTACAGTCAATACATACTGGTGAGAGATGTTGTTTCTGTCAACAACTTAGACGTGGGATGATGAAAGGTAACATTTCTTACAGTTTGTTTGACAAAGAATGAGTGATAGTTCTCCCATGGGCCTGCTTTAAAACCCAGTACCATGAGAGAAAAAAATTCTCATTAACTTCAATGGCTCTGGGCTGTCAGTTGAGGGGTTTCTCATTTCAAATAGAATTAAACCAATAATGCAACTCAAACAAATTCAATCAGAGAGAAAGAGGTAAACAGAAACAAGTCCTAATTATGAACTTAAGAGAAAAGGTAAATGCAGGTTCATTTTTCCTGGGCAAAAAGAATCTTATAACACTGTTCTTGAAATGAAAAATTATTAATAACTTTGCTCTGTCTTCACAGTCTCAGATCTTGCTAGCCAGCAGTGTATATAACATGAGTGCCAGAAAGACAAGAGGAAATACCTGGACTGCAATAAGGAGGAAAATTTAAATCTCCAGTCTCAGCAAGTCTAACACTGGAAGACAAAACTAGATGTTGCAGCTTACCATGAGCCTTGATAAGTCGTGGGGACCGGGAACCTCCAATGTCCTGAGGAAGGCCTGTGACATTGTATATTCCATCGGTGATCAGAGGCTGACGATGATGTTTATATATCAGTCCACCTAAGCAGCAACATGAAGTGGTTTATTTATTGCTGATGAAAGCCACTACACTTGTAAGCATGCCTGCTCCTTATTTATGAATGCAAGCCCTGTTGTGACCACTGAGCATAACCATATAAACCAAATTTCAGACACACAATATGTTAAGAACCTAACACGTCATCTAAGCTGCTTTGCATACTTAGAATACAAGAACCAATTCACACCTCTACAGAAAATAGCTTTCTCCACTACACAAGACATGAAGAACAATTCCTTTTGATGCTAGTCTCCATTTCAAAAAGATGTGGCCAGCTCTCAAGCAGCTAACAGTTCCTAGCATCAAGTGGGCGTACACACATACATGAGTAACTTTACATCTAAAATCAAACCCATGATCCAGAGAGGAAGTAAAGATGACCAGACTAAGCGCCTCAGACTTGGAAGCCTGAGTTCAGATACTAATTCTCAGCTAAGCCACATCTTACATACGGGTTACTAACTTGTTTAGAGCTGTTCAAAGAAAAGCAACCATATGCAAGTCAAGTTTACCTTCACTGGCTTCCCCATCTGCCAGGAAGATGTAGTAACTGGCATCCAGATTAAATCTCCCTTTATAAGCAGGAAGACGAATACTCCTTCTGAAAGAACATTGAAGAACACCATCCACAAGCCTCCATGACACATCTTCAAGGGCATTCTGTGAAACAGGAGACATTTAATATCTAGTCTTTTCAGACTGGCAGAGTAATTGGCTTAAAAGTAACCCTGCAAAAGACAAGAGTGTCATTGGTGCATAAAGAATGGCAATGATCCGGAGCAGGGAGGGAGAAAATAAAAATCTCTTGCATACCAACTTCAAAGGTATGCCAGTAAGTCAACACAGCAACACAAGGGTCAGACTTATTATGACCAATTTTTCCAGCTCATAACAACAATCTCCCCTTCCCTTCCAACCTTTAACCCAAGATACATCAATTGCTACTGCAGCCCTTGCACAGGGACGGAGTAATAATGGGCACAAAGTTTCTCAATAGAGTAAGCTCCCACCACGTGACTTATTTTTAAAAATTAAATTTAGACTTCCAAAGGTAACATACACTAGGAAGTAAGAGCCCAACCAGTCTCACCTTAAAGAATTATGGATCCACCTTACTCTGTAGAGCTGCTGTGCTAAATAAAAGCACAAAGCAGCAGCATGCCATTCGTTACCTCAAACCTACATTTGTGGAACTCTTAGTTGTTTTCAAGTGTACCTCTGAATCCAAAACAGGAGGACTTCGCCCCTTCAGAAAGGCAGTGCTTACATGAACGCGATGGTCCTCATTAATGCACAGATATGCGTCATCACCACCCTGGAGAGTTTAAAAGAAAAAGGTATTTATAGCCAAATAAAAACTGGCAGTATCGAAAAGCTCTTTGATTTAATATATGCAACAAGACCTGAGACAGATTTCTCTAAGCTGTCAAGCTATTATTTGCCAGCTTTCAAACACTTCAGTATTACAGAGGAACTACATTAAGTCAAACAGATGACACATAGTAAGGCATATTATGATTTACACTACCCCCCTCCCAGGGTAACAACCATATTATCAGAAGTTTCTTTAATTATTTAGAATTTACTAAATTAACCAGACAAGACAGAGATGGATGTTGATATTATTTTAAAACCCCTCTTTAGTTAAAAGGTGGTTTTCCTCATAGCTGTAAAGATAAAGTATTGTTAAGAACCAAGTATTCTTGCACAAGGGACATTAATATAGGCAGTATCTCCTCTGTGCAACAGTTAGTTTATGGATTATGCATTTGTCAACAGCATTGTCCCTTCACTTGACCACCAATTAGAAAAAAGGATCTCTAAACACCTTTTAAGATTGAATGGAGTCATTCCTGTACAAACAATGATGAAATGCAAAGGGTTTTCTGAAAGCAGAGCAACTCAGCTTCTGACAGCCAAGGGGTTTTGGCTAGGTAACAAAGAAAGATTGATCTAACCAGGAATTCCAGTCAGCTAATACGCAGTCAGACAGGTTAGATCCTGCTAAGACAGATATCCACAGGGAAATTCTACTGAGCTAAAACTGAATATGCACCCATAAATGGCAACCTGTGCTTCAGCACTATGTGAGAGAAGCAACTTTGTACGGCATCAAGCAGCATTTCAGTTTTCCACATGCATGTTTTGCTAGAGTACCATTCAAACTTTACTAAGATCACAAAAACAACTAAAGAAGCAGAATAGGACACTCACCATCCACTGGTCATGGGACAATGCAAATGCTAAATATCCTTCACTTGGACCACTCATTTCAATAAATACTGAACTCTTCTCATGTTGAAAGGATAGAAAAAAACAGGATGCACTTTCAGGATCACAGTTTGAAGGGTTCCTAATGCAGAACTTTGTACTTCCACAGCCTGAGGTGTTAAACTAGATAAGGAAGCAAACAAAAAGTCATAAGCAATGGAAGTTTCCCTCTTGCTCCTCCATTTCTACCCCATTCTAGAAGGCAGCATACAAGGAACAGCAAAGAAATGCCATCTATGTCTACATACCAATCTCTTAACCCATCCCTACAATTACCCCAGGGCTAGTAGGTAAAATGATAGCAAGCTCCAAGCTGTACTTTTACTAAATTTGATTTTTCACTTTAAAGACATTATAATGGAATAACTTTGAAAAGAAAGTAAAAGCTTTAGAGAAACATCCTTTGGTTTCATTTTTAGCGGTAGTATCAGCTGTAGGATGAAGGAGAAATAAAGGGAAGACAAGCTTTTTGTTTCCTTTTTAGAAGTAGCAACTCCACTGATACACAGTGAGAAAATACATGGATTAGAAGTCACACTTATTCTGGATCAAACAGCGATGCTTGCTCAGTCCCGTTCAAGAATCAGTAATGGAAGCCAGTAACACAGATGAACTCACAGAAGGACATTTCCCAGCCTGCAGTTACTAAATAGGAAGTTATTAGTCAAGGGCAGAGCAAGTCTTTTCCCTCTCTCTCTTCCCAGGTATGCATAATTTTCTGACCATTAAGTTCTTAATGTTCTATCAACCTTTTGACACGTGTGGTGTGACAACATTTTTGCTGCACAAGTTCAGGTAACTCAACACAACACTATAGCCATCTATGTTCTTGGTCTCTGATATCTAAGTTACTCATCCATCATCTCTCCCTTTCCATCAATAGGCTGTATCAACGTGATTTCATTAAATTTCATTGATCACAAGCATTAAAGATAACATTATTTAGGTTTATAGTTACTTACTGGCTTTGATAAGTAGGAAACTGCGTGTGAAGTTGATGTAGCCTCTGATGTTGCATGCGAGGGTGTTGTTGGGGACGGTACATTAGGCTGAGAAACAACAGGACCAGGAATCTTCACCCAGAAAGTCTTGTATTTCTTCACAACTGTGGCTCTTAGAAAACACACCACACACAGTCATTACTCTATACATCATTAGCTAATTGTTACTTCCAAAGAAAAAAGGAAAAAGGAAAAGCTTCTATAGTTTGTTTAATTTATAAAACTCCCATCTTTATGCAGACCTCTCCCAGTTTAGGGATTAAAGTCAGAAAATATCTGAAATCTCAGTGGAAAAATAATTTTAAAACATATGACTGCATGCTGTACTGCATGCTGTACTGGATATAAGAAACATTCATGACTGTGGCACGGGTTACAAGAGTTGCATAGATTTTATCCATTAATTTCCAAAAAGCTAGCAGTATAACAGGAGGGTATACATGCCATTTTGTTAGGTACAAGCACATAAAAAGATTCTTAATGCTGTATATTACAGGCATGAGAAGTGCACAGTTAGCCAGAAGTATTAAAGAAACCAGTCTCCAAATCCCTTTCTATTCTCCCTGCAAAAAAAATCAAAAATCAAACTAATCATCTCCAAGCTTTCCCTAAAGAACAAGTGTCTGCATTAAAGTAGACTCTGCAGTGAGCAAGAGGCATTGACTTTTCGGGCCATTAGCCCAAGATACTTTCCAGTTGCTGGCCAATATTTGACACAGACAGGCTTACCTTACTTGCATTTTAATAAACTAATACTAGATTTACTTACAGAAACTGTACACGTTTTGGTGCATCCCCAGGAGCAATCCAATAAACTTTTATGTATTTCTTTTTTGCTTTACTTGTGTGACTGACAGCTGAATTCTGAAAACACACACATATCAAGAGTTACACAGTGGATATGCACTAAGGAAATTGCAGCTAACAGAGTCATCACAGGCTGCAGCTAAATCCTACCCAGACACTGCGCTGTTACACTGCACAGACCCAGCCCAACTAGCTTTTCCCCAGCCAGTCACAATCAACCCAGATGAAGTCTACCACTGAAACTTGTATGTACTAACAAACTTTAAGCCTAAAAGCAACAACTCTGGTCTTTCAATCCAGAAGACTCCAGTGATGAGACAGAGGTCTCTGCAGCATTTATGCAGAAATGGTGTGACAACACTCCACTTTTTGATCATGGGAGCATGAAGGGACAGCACAATGACTGTGCAGAGAGAACAGAACTAGTATTCCAGGGGACAAAAAACAAAAGTAGTCCCGGGGTCAGAGATCCATTTGCACAAGATAAACAGATCAGACACAGCATTGAACTAAGTCCTCAGAGCACAGAGGGCACAACCCAGGCACGCCCATGGCTTTACTGCACTGACAAATGCATTAATTGGACACCACTGGGGGGTAGGGGGTAGAAGTGGAGGGGAAAAAAAAACATCTAGGCAGATTGAGGACTGCATCCACAGCAGCTCAGCTGACACCATACGTGTTCATGAAGTTCAAACAGGTTGTTGAAACACCAGTCAGAATTCACATCTTTTGCACATGAAGCAGAATCAATTTATCTAAAACAGATATTGAAGACTGCGATCTAACTTGCTACTAAGAAGGCTCCATTAACAGTAACTGACAGAGCAACACTAAAGATAATACTCTATTATAGTGTTAGTTTACCACAATAACTGACCTAAACTTCCCTTGCTGCAAGACATTTTCTCCGTCCTTAACAAGCATGGAAAACTACAGGTAAATGTCCTCTTTAAAGCAAACAGAGCATGCCCTCCTTTTTAATATGAAGCACAATAACCAGGAATACACTACATTCATTGTGCACAAGTAAACATTATGTTACAAATGCTGCATCTTCCTTCTACAACCAGGATAGTTTAAATGGCTCATAAGAAGTCTGACAGAGCTGCAGTGAGACATGCCTCTGTACTGCAAGTTCAATCCATTTCCCGAGAGACTTACTGAGATCAAAGAAGATTACATAGCACAGCTCTGTCCTACTACAGACATGGTCTAGTACAAACACTGTACTGTGCCTGATGTCCCATGTTAAGACACTAGACTATACCTTGGTACGACCACATGTCAGAAGCTGAGAAATTCTCCGGTCAGCTAACACGAAAGAACCAACTGCAGGGCTATCCAGGTGTTCTGCATCCCGGGCCTGTATGAAAAATCCTTCAAAATCAGGTCCAGACAGATGAACTGAAGCAAGAAGAAAAAGAATTTGAAATATTCTCCGAAGGAAGAATGAAATATTTCATCAATGACCGTCAGAAGCTCATTTTACAAGTACTGAATGACTGCTAAATGGATCACCTGAACAAGATTCAACTGCTTAGGTAGATCTAGTATAGCTATCTGAGTAAAGACATGCTACAACACAAAGAAACAGTGAATTAAACTCTTCAGCTACAACTGACACAATACCTTCTATCTTGTCCCCCGGTTTAAATTCAGTCCCATTCGCTGTAATGGTGTGCTCAGGTGATGGCTGTGGAGAGCTACCATGACAGGGTATCATATTAGTGCAGGCTTCTCTTACTTTTCCACTTGGATAGCCATCCACAGATGCATAGAAGCAAATAAACATCCAAACAGCAAAAGCAAGGCCAGGCAGCTCCATCTATATAAAGTAAGAGTTACAGGCAATTAAATACAATAAACATTTACATTACAGGTCATTACATGTCTTTGCAAGAGTCAGTTGAATACTGAAATTTAAAAACACATTTAAAACAAAAGCATGCATGAGAAAATACTGTTCCCAGCTGCAGAAGCTAAAAGTAACATGCGCTTCTGATAACTGCCAGAGTTTGCAAGAATGGTCACAGATACCATGTTTCAGGCCATCAAGAGTACAGACAGCAGATGGACCTCTCCATCCGCTGGGTGGATTATTCCTCTCGGTGCATTTTGACATCACTTGACATTTCTTTTGCTTACGCCTCTGCTGTGCTCTCTCTCTCTCAAAAAAAAAATCCAAGTCCCTTAAACATCTGCACAGGACAGATGGATCTTTATACATCAGTGAAAGATGTTTTAAGGTCCACAGTACTGAGGACTACACAGCTAGCATCAAGCCCACTCTTATTAATCATAGCTTCAAATTGTGCATCATTACAGACTGCCTTTTGTTTCCACAACTCGTGTCTATTTCTTCAGATATGACAAATAATTCCCAGGTAACAAGTTCTCCTTTCTGCCGGGAACTAAAATTCCCAAACGTCAGAAATAGATATGATACATGCAAAAGAGTGGGAATTTGTATAAAGATTTAGACAAAGAAATATGTATGTTTGTTGCACACAAGCATGAGGCTTTTCCCTTGAACTCTTCCTTTTGGATATTGGACCTCCAGACAATTAGTCAAATGATATCATTGCTCATCACACTCTCATTAAGGGAACAGTATACATGAAAAACATGTAGGGTAGTAGGACCGAAGAGTTTAAAACAGTTACATGAACCCTTAATCCCAGCATTCATCGTATAATGTCTTGCTCTGCCACACACTGTTTTCAAAAAAAGCTGTGGTAATTGTTCTGTTACTCAGCAGCACACAGGGTTTGCAGTTGTATCATTGCTTACAGAACACTTCAGGCAACATGAAAAAGCATTTGCATGTCTAAAAGGCTGGGAGAATAGAGATAAACTTCCTTTCAATCCTTAGGCACAAGAAGTGGGTTATCAGCTCTAGTGGAACATATAACCAGGCAAGAAGGTCTGCCTCATGGAAGAGCCATGCCCGTTTTGCACCAAGTGATAAGAAGTATCAGGTTATGAAGTTCCCTGACAGCACGCACGGACATGAAGATAAGAAAGGCACAGAGCCATTTCAGACTGAACTCTGATACCTAAAAAGCAGTCAAATGAAAACAAGGCATGTCGATAGTCTTACACACTCTCTAAGAGTCATCAAATATTAACTTTTCCAACGTTCTCATATATTCAGTGCTAAAAATCCACAATATCCAGAGCAATGCTACATTTGTACTTCAACATAAGAGCTCCTAGGCAACTTTACACCACTAAACAGAAGAAAATCAGAGGGGAGAGGTGGTTGAACAACTGTTTCAGGAACTAGAAAAAAAAAACCCAAAACATCACAACACTCAATTCTGCCTCCCAAATGTTCAAGATAATGTTATGATAGTATCTTTAACTTCTAGTTAAATTAAGCCTTTCCTTCTTGTTCCAATACTTCTCCAAACTGTCACTAACCTACATCAACACGATTTTATTCATAAGGTAGGAAGCCTATAGGAAACCAAAACCTAAGGTTCAGTACAACGGTGGCATTAAAGCAGCTTTTATATGTACCAGTGAAATCTTCAAAACAAGTTGCTGCCAGAAGAGATAAGGCTGCATACCGCAGAGACAAGAAAAAGAGTAGGTTAGTATTCTAGCTTAAGTAGCAGAGGATGTGGTAGGGATTTAAAACGAAACAAGAAATATTCTTTGGCAGACTCAACTGACTCAGAAGCTGGCAGAAGAGAAAGAGGAAGAAGCAGAGATAAAAAGAATGAAAAAGGCCAAAATCTGAAAGAAGTACTGCACCAAAGAGCAATTTTTTAAACCATTGTTTCTTTTTTAAACAGGGTTAGCTGTAGAAGAGCAATCTTCTCTATGCACATTCAACAACAAGGGTTAGATCCTATCCAGAATAGTAATTTCCATATTAAAATTTAGCCTTCCTCAGACAACACTTATTCAGTTGCCTTGAGAAGTCCCTTTACTCCATCAAGCTGGAAATATGTTGTGGCCCTCTACGTGCTCCACTTAGGCAGTAAAAGAGGCAGAGGGAAGATGGGAAGCACTCTTCTAACACCAGTCATTCTGTGGTTAAAGATTCTTTTTTTATTTTTAGGAAAATATCTCCTAAAGTGTTCTTGTAGACAAAACAGTACAATACATCAACATTCTAGAGAAGTCAAGCTTTAAGAAATTATTCCTTAATTTCAGATTAATGAACTCTGGATTTTAACTCATATACCATAGTAACCCCCCCTCTTATAACACAGTAGAACTTCATATTTTAAATTGTAGTTTGGAATAGCCAAAAATACAAGTTTACAATCACTCACCTGCTGCCCCTAATTCAGCAAGGATCTCACTGTGAGTTCCCACCCCCTTTTGCAACACACACACCCCCTCAGCCAGGACCTGTTTGAAACAAGCCTCATACCAATCATAACGAGCAAGAAAGACAAGGACACAAAACCTGAAAATACAGGAAGGAAGAGGGGAAATCCAAGAGATGCCCAGAACTTCCTCGTATAAGCTGGTTAAAATGTCTCCATTCGCTCTAAAAGCTAAAGCACAGAATAGTCCTCGTGAATGTGACAGTCTGGCCAACAGAAGGAAAAAGTGAGTTAGTCTGGAAAGTTGAGCACATATCATCGGCAGTTCAAAAAGGAACAATATCAAAAAAACCACTGAAGGAAGACACCTAATTAAACTAACGAATCAGCAATAAGCAATTCTGAGATGGGACGAGAAAAAATTGTCTTTATACAAAGACTGAAGATCGATAAGCAATTCTATCCATCCTCAGCCAAGTATCTGCACAACAGATCAATCTGTTTTGCTAAACTAAAAAACCCAAACAAAAAATCAGCCACTTGCAACAAGTCACTCCTATATAAACCAGTCACCTCTTCTTCTGTAAGATTATGTGGTTCCCTCTGTTCTCAGAGTTCTACAGCCACGATAGCGTTATCTCCCTCCGAGTCATGTTGTCAGAAAGGACTGCGTTTTTAGACATTTAGCATGTCATATAGACCACAGCGCAGAACAGTTATTTAGAATTAGAGGAGTAACTAGCTTTAAAATTTTAACCAATCACACACAGAGGTAGCCAGGTTTGTAATACGCGAACATACAATAAACTGTAGAATAAGCAACTTTTTTTTTCTCATATTCCCCTTTACAGGAAAAACAGAGGAAGACAACTAAATCTCACAACTACATACGTAAGTACAGCCCTGGGAAAAAAAGCGTTAGTGTTAATAGCATGGAAATTATTTGTTACAGAGAGGTTAGGTTCAGGAAAAGCTGAAGTATGATCTGTGAATCATGCTCAACCTCACCCTCAAAAGAATAAATGCCTTTTAAAGAATAAAGTAAAAATAAAAACAGTTCTCCACCTGTATCAAGAAGGACCTGAGAGACTAATCAAAGCTATCGCATCTTACAGAGCTACTACTCAATTATTATAGTCCTCTCAAACACGGCTGAATTAGAAACACACAGCTAATTTGCATTCTAATGAAGATGAATCAGCAGATCTCTGCAAGACCGTCTTTTCTAGATAAGAACAACATAACAAACTGCGTCACAACTTTAAATCACCAAGTATTGCCACTAAGGCTAGATTTAAAATGAGAGTCTACATGAACTCAGGTTTTGAGATGTGTAAGCTGTAGAACAGGCTGCTATTACCTGTGGCATTTGAAAATGCTCTCAGTTCCCACCATAACTTACTAAAAATTGTAGATTTGTTCTTCTTGACAGGTTCTGCTTGCAAGTTGTATTAAGAAGCTTTGGCCATAGTGGCTTGTTTACAATTCTTTGAAATACAACAATTCATTGATGACAGCCTACGAATTAGCAGACAATCAAGTTCCCTGTACTAAAGAGGAATATGAATAATTACTTCAGGACTGAAGCATAATGATGTTTAAAAAACATAAAAGCTAATTCCTGTAGCATTTTTCCACTGGCAATTCTCCAGTGTTTTTGTTAACTTGCTATCATTTGAACAGCCTGGAAGAACAACGGGGAGTTTAAGGATTTCTGTACTATCCAGCAACTTGTTTTCCAAGATAAATGCGTTAGACCAAAATGCTCGTGTTAACCAAGGGCCTGAGAGTACATCTTAATCTCCTCCCCCCCTCCTGCCTGCATGCCAGCCGCACACCCTGTGGTAGCATGCATCACTAAAGGCCCCAGTCAAGCTTACAAGGACGTACTACAGCGCGCCATAGTCAGAACACAATCACATAGCACTGATTTTACTTAGTCTTGTACTATACACAGACTTTTCAATACTATATACAACCAAAGAAAGCACAAGATCCAGGAGTCCGCTCTCTACAGATACTAGCACATACCACACCATTACGGTATAAGACAGTCAGTCACACCGTTGTGTTTCATACCTTTATTTAGGATGGAAAAAATACTTCAAAATACTCATTAGTTTGAAGCATGACTGCAAATTTGTTATTCCCTCCCTCATGCTCCCTACTTAAATCTTCAGTATAATGCATAACTCACACCCCCTGGCAGGAAAGAAAGCTTCAGAACAAGTTTGTTCAAAGAAACATCATTATCACCTGTAATTCTAGTGGTGTTTCAAATACCATGTCACTCTTGGGGCGGAGGAAGGGAGAGAACTGTGTACCCGAAGCCATGTGTAATACATCTCTCTAATTAACAGAAAGCCAAAAAATATGGAGTGACAGTCATTTTCTCATCACCCTTGCCTAACTTGGGCAAAATACTTTAGAAAGAAGTTAAGCTTTTCCAAGGAAGTGAAGTAATTGGAATGTCAATTAATATTTATTTCATATGGAACTTGATAACAACCATAAAATTCAATTTCATACAGAGGCTATTCAATACTAACAGTGGACTTCTAAAGGAATCTGAAGTTTCAGCCAAGCATTTCTTGAGCCATACTACCAGGTTATTTTATATGTTTGCTGGGCAGGTCAGAACTCAAGTCAGAAAGCAAGCTTTTTGTTAGAACACCCTTTTTTGGGTGCTTACATTGCATATAGCCCACCAGAAATTTGGATGAAAGTCACATAGAAAAATCAGAACAGGGGTCCCAAAGGTCCTCCATGCGTGGCCAGTTATTCCAAAAGTACAGATACAGAACAGTTATTTTCAGTAAGAGGCAGCCAGAAAAAGTTCACTAAAAACGTACAACAGATATTCCTGAAAATGCGAACTAGAAACAACCGTTTCAGTAGGTATGAACGGAGATGAAGTAGCTAGCATTCTTCATACTTATGATGGACCCTGACAAGACAAGAACACCACCGTGATAATGCAAACAATCCATGGTTAAAGGCCAAGGTAATTATCTGTGGTTTAACCTCAAGAGATTCTGCTTTGCAAGGCAGATTGCAGGAAGAAATAAGTGTTTGCTCATAATAATAGCTACCAACTTCTGTAAAGTTTCAATGCAATACAACTACACTTGTCTGAACATTTAGAATTTATCATTCCATTCATTCCTCAGGAAGGAGAAGGAAATAAATGGGGGGGGGAAGAAGTGTGCTATAATTTTAGGAACAGAATCTTTAAGAGCCTGAACCAACCATACCAAAATTCACTGGGAATCTTTTAATGATATTTAGTATACATAGGAATTTATTCTCCTGATCACATCTCAAGATCTTACAGCAACTGGATGTGAATAAATGGAGAGCAGTGAGTTACTCCCTCCTGTGTTGAAAAAACTCCTACAGTCCCTGCGAGCATCAACAGCTAAGCAAGCCCTGGTAGCCTAATTCCTCACAAACTCAGGATCTCTTCAAAGACTTTTTTTTTTTTTCAGCTGTTTAACAGAACTTCAGTAGATGCAGAGCACGAAATCTAAAACCAGTTTCAGAGAAGAAGAGGAGATGAGAGGAGGGGCAAGGCAAACATGTTGCCAATTCAAAGGTACAAAACCTATCATAGCCAAAACTTTTCTCCTGAGCATCATCAGACAAGGAGGCAAGCAGAAAAGGAAAAAGCCATCTAAAGGAGAATAAGCTGTATTAACAGAAAGTGTCTGTGCCTGTCTCTTTAGAAACATACCCTTACAAAGGAAAAAAAGCCTTGATGTCCAAAGAGCCACCTTCCCTTGCAGTCCAGAAGAAGAGCTTGGGTTAACTTCTCCCACTCATTTAAGTGTGGTCATATCACAATAGCTGGACTGAGCAAGGGCAGAAGAGAAGTAGCATTCACGTTCACAATAACTCATTACTTTTAAAATACACATACATAGCCCCATGTCCATAAGACGACAAAACACACACCCCTCAGCCTCTTGGTCTTTCTACTCAGGAAACATTCAGAGAAAACTTTAAGGCTTGTGTGTTTCAAAGTGAATTTTCATAACAGTTTAAGCATAGGTGCTTACCTTACAGCCAGTCCTTCTGCTACAGTGACCAAGCCTGAGTAAAATTGCCATTAGCTTTCTACTTATAGTTAAGATAACTTATATTACATTGTAAAGTCTTCTATTTAACTTGCATCTAACAGCGTTAAACTTTATCATCCCCAGGATCAGAGGAAGCTTGCCTGAAAGAAACAGTACACGCACAAAAGGAAGCATTTGCAAGAGTGTTCTTTACTTCAGGCATCCATTTTATACTGCTTCCTAAACGAAGCCCAAAACACCCTACACTTCAGCTGAAGCGAGTGAAGCTGTGATGAAGCACTGACCCTGCAGCTTCCTTTGCTTTGCACTTCCACAGAGCTCAGAGAGTTTCATATCAAGTCATTATTTTAATTATATTCTGGTGCAGTTAATGGGAAAAAACAAACCAAGTAACCACAACTTTTGATATCTTCTTCCTCAAAGCACAAGTCCGTACAAACTTGCAGCATGATTTTAAAGCTCGTTATGCATTTATTCCCTACCAAAGAGACACTTTTTTTTTTTAAGAAGAGGGATAAGCAATCTTACAAAGGAACACAAGAGGCTTGTCTTTTTTTCCATATATCCCATCAAGAATGAACAAGAGGCAAGGATTTGCCCTGCTTAGTTCTTTACTTTGATTATTTAACTTTCTGTTAAATTCTGTTTAAACTCTGTAAAACTTCTGCTGGAAAGCTGCTCTGCATATAATCTTTAAGGCCCCAACCTTGCAAGCTTTTACCTATATGAAGAACCCAAAGTTGCAGGCTGACCTAAAGACAACACAGTTTGTTACCCCAATAAGCAAATCCAACTACAGGATCCACGCATTTACTGTAAGTTACTACACAGCCGTATCCTACACACGTTAATAAAGAGACAAAATTAAGAAAGCAATATTCACGTAGCATTAAGAAGCAAAAGAAAAAAAAAAAAAGATGCAAGAGGAACACAGTTGGCGTGGCTTCCAGGTGGAGTAAGCCACAGGTTACCTTTACGAGCTTGCTCCAAAGCGCTTCAGAAATGCTCGCACGGAGGGCGGCAGCTAGGAGGTGCTTTAAAAGCTTCACCGGGTTTTAATTTGCTCCGCAGCCGCTGCCTATGCTCTATTAGGCGTGCGTGGCTTTCAAAAAGCCCGCGGTAGCTGCGCCTCCGCGGCGGCCGCTC
>NW_009269998.1:2186850-2195876 GCF_000687185.1 Egretta garzetta
GCTGCCCCCGAGCCCGAGGGCGCAGGCGGGCTTGCAAAATCGGGGTTTGCTTGTCGCGACAGCCAAGTACGTGCCGGCTGTACCTGGGGCCGCGCTGGCAGAAGCTGCCGGGACTTACACGGCCTTCTCGAGTTCTGTTTTTCTTCGGTTTAGCCCAAGTCCTCAGTCAAAGCGGCACAAAAAGACAATTATTTAATGAAAATCCAGTGGGAAGTTTGCCCTGCTACAGAATAGAAAGGCCGTGTTTAACAACCGCCTTGACTGCAGGGCTCTGCTAATGCAGCTGCTTGTTAGTAGGTCTGAGCAGTTCTAGTCATCTCAATGCTATTAATTTAGTCCTATTTTCCTAAAAAGTACTACCTAATGAAACACAGCAGACTTGCAAATGCTCTGTTAGTGTTCTGTGGTTTTCTCTGTTTCTCTCAAAGCAGCGTTAACCTTAGAGGTACTCAGTAGTAGCGTATTATATGTAATGCGAAAACCACTACTGAACTACTTTGCCTCATCAGACACATGCTTTGACTGTTACCCTCGTATTATCTTCCCCGTGGAAGTCACCGGGAAGCTGAGCTCTCACGAAGTGTACAGCAGCTAAAGAAACATAATGTGCAGTTAATTAAATATGGCTATTTTCCCCTAGCTGGAGGGGGGAAAAAAAAAACCATTCAGTTTACAACAAAGTCCCCCAAAGAGGAGTTTGATAAAATTGTAAGCCCAAGTACAGACATGCTTTATTAATTGCTTGTGTGTTTCTAAGTAATTTATGCTCGTTAAAAGCCTTCCTTGCAGATATGTTATTAGTATGACAAATATTACATAAATACATATACAGTACAAAAACTGGTGATCACAGTGACCAATATTCTCGGCAACAGGTTCATAGCTTACATTATCATAGGAATTAATATCCAAATATTTTTTTAAGATCTTATTTTAGGGTCTTGGCCCATTGACAGAATGGGGTCTATAGTTCTGAAACATTGTTATAAATAAGAGAATATATGGAAGTAATTTTAAGACCCACAAGGAGGGATGAAAATGCAAGCTACGATCCTGTTGGAAACTAATCAGAGTTTAAGAAAATGAATTCATTTATCTGTGAAAGGTAAAGGAGGGAATACTGGTTTGCTTCTCATTTTATAGCTGTTTTTATTTCAGAAGGTGTTGGCTGTTGCCAAAGAGCTATAAAGCAAGAAAGCCAGGGAAAAAAAAAAAAAGAAAACAGGAAAAACTGATTACTCTCTAACTACAGAGCACAAGTACCCATACTGCTTTTGCACAGCCAGTCATCAGTCTGTCTGGAAGGGCTCTCTTCAAACATACCAGTCTTAAAAAAAAATAATAATAATAATAATAAACAGTTCTACAGCCTTAACGAAAATATTTCTGTGAAAGAGCACTGCATACAAATTTTTTAAGTGTCAATATCCGAGTTGTTTCAAGGAAATAAAATGCGTTAGGATATATGAACTATAAAAAGCCTGCAATGTATCTTTGCCAAGTGGACCGCAGTTACAGTTCTGCTAGTGTGGTCACAATAATGCTGTATTTATTGCAAGCAGACGTTTCTAGCTTAACCGAATGATGAGCTAGAGACATAAAGGGTTGGGGGTTGGCTTTTAACCTTACTGCAAGCCTGAAGAGAGGTAAAGTCAGGTAATCTACTGCTGGACTACGTCAGAGGATGACGACGTCAAGAGGCAAATGAACAACGTAACGTCTAACATCAGAAGAAGCTGGTGACTTTTTGCATAGCTTGTTACAGGACCTCAAGGAAGAAAGTGAAGGTTTGTCATTTTGAAAGCAACAGCAATTTCATGCAGGAGACTGCGTGCTGAGTATATTAAAGGGAATTTCTGTTGCTTAAACACTGGCGAAACAATTAAGTAAAATACATATAATTTTGGAAATGAAATATTGTGTGCTCCAAGGCATATACTGATAGCTATGCTATTTTTTAAGCCCAAAGTAATATGAAAAACAACAAGCCATTGAAGCTAGGGCTGAAGAGAACCTGTGTTATTACATGGTTCCTTGTAATCAATTCTCCTCTTAGGCATTAAGTTAATCATACAGCGTAACTGTGGTATTTTATAAGGTGAACCTTGCTTAAGTTTCATATACGTGTGCACGAGGCAAAGGGTTTCTCTGTGTTGCTGGCGAGATCATCACAGTAAAACGTTGCTTGAGTCCAAATCAAGCGATGTGCAAAAAGGCTGCATCCGTATCAGATTGTTTTGATGACAGATAACTTGGGTCTAAGAAGTTTTTGTTACTACTGTTTTCTATTTTGATATTTTGAGGTGTGTTTGAAAATGTGCATTTAGATTTGGCCGGATACATGCAGGAGACTGGTCTGACACCTATATTTCATCATCTCCCTCTTGTGTGTCCTATACTTACAAGACCAGACTTCAGCATTTTTCAAGCTTTTCAGCATTACTGTCTTAGCTAAATAACAGCAATAATATTATCTTAGGAAGAATTTTTCCTACCAAAGCAATTTCCGTATGCTTTTTTCCCTAAAGAGAGGGGAATGTTGAGTCATTTAAACAATCCTAACCATCTAAAAGGAAATAAGTGATGATAAAAGTCACAATGTAGGATGAAATATTTTTACCCATAATTAATTATGGGTTTTTTCCCGTGAGCTTTGGCACTGTTTCATATTTTTCTGTTTTACCAGCTGACTTACTGTTAACCTACAAACTAGATAAACGTATTCCACTGACCCCCAGAAATACTCTTTTCATGTATGCTTCCTCTCTACTAATAAGCCCTTTCTACTTGAGCTATTTTTAAAATCTTTTTTGTCACACATAAAAGTTCACACTTGGAAATGTATTTATATGAAAATACTTGTTTAGGCAGAGGTAAAAGAAAAATGCCTTTGCGGCTTTCAGTCGATTACACTAGCTAGCCACCTGGTGGCGTCAGCCGCTAAGTAAAATAAGGTTTTCCACTCTTGACTACTCAGAAACCTTTTTTTTTTTTTTTCTTTCTCCTATCTCTGTTCTGGCACATCAACAGTTGATGTACGTGCGCGATAGCTTTCTACCAAAATGTTCATCGACTTTGACTTCAAGAGAATTTTTTCCAAAAAAATTACTTCCTTGCTTATGCGAAATGAAAGGATTAAGTTTGATTCCCTGATAGCAGTTTGAGCCAGGTCTGCATAGGTGCTATGATACAGTGACTACCTGCCACTTTTCTGAGAGAGTCTCCACTTAATTCAGTGCACAGCACAATTAAAGCAATGGGTAAAGGACTCTGCTGTAAAATCATTTTGCCCACTTCAAGGGATGTGGGCCATCGCTTTATCTGATGCATGCTATTGAAGTTTTATCTGATAAAACTACTGAATTATTAACTGTATTGAGTTTTCTATATTTTTCACCATTACTGCGGTGCTTTTAAAATTTACTGATTTTATTATATCAGCGAGATGTGATGAGATCCTATTATTCCATTTCACAGGGAGCAAAGAGCTTGCTGGCAAAAGCATTGACCTGTGAGTGCTTCAGTTTAGGGCACTTTAGACCTCATTACACAATTCATAATGTGAAACTACAAGGTTAATTGAAATCTAGTACAATGCTCTTCCACACGCTGAGCAGTTTCTCTGCTAGCCAGTCTCAGTTCTGCCTCTGCCCCACAGCTTTTTTCCTCTTTCGTTTGGACTAGGAACTAATTTTCCCACTCTTTTCCATCTCATCTCAGAGGCCCTTTCACAGACAACCCATTTCCAGCTTTTCACCTTTTTCTCAGCAGTTCTCTCTTTGTCTCTTTCATGGCTTATAAATGCATTCTTTGTTCAGACCTGGTATTTCTGCGGGGTTTGTGGTTGCTCTGAGTTCAAGTACAAGCAATCATTCTGTGGGGACAATGCATGATGCGCAGCGCTGTTAGCTGTAGCAAGGTGCTAGTTAGTACATGCCTGGTACCCCTGGGGGGGAGCCACGAGGTGATGCTTCAGTGTGCTCAGTAGGAATGCTTGCATGGATTTTAGCTCTTCCTTTAGCAAGTTTCACCTAAGTGCTTGCAGAGACTTTCAAAGGCTAATAAACTGGTCAGACTGTAACAGAGCTGGTAAAAGGCATATCCAACATAGGAGAGTTGTGGGAAGAGTAAAAGAGAGAAGGTTGTTTCACACTAGCTTTCAAGTCCTGTGAGCAGCAATCCTCACTTGACGAGCGCAGAGGAATATCAAGCAAGGTCCAGAGATGCTATGGAAAGCTGCCTCCAGCAGAGCCAGTTTAGCACACTGTCTCAGTGCGAGCTGGTACCTCCAAGGAAGTTCCAAGCTTCGGGGGAACCTGCTGCACAGGACCTGCAGCGACCCAACAAATACGTCACTGACCTACTTGGAGGCAAAATATCAATATTGCGCTGCTGTACGAGACAGTGATTCCTCCACCAAGAAGAATCCAGCTGGAACGGAGAGCCAGCGGTTTCTTGCGCAGGGGTAAGCTACTCTGAAAAGCTAGGCAGCAGCAGTTTGCCCCAGTGTACAGCAGTAATTCCTAGCTCCTGTGAGTTCACACAGGAGCCACTGCCCAGTTATGGGCAAGCTGCTTCTGATCAGCAATCCCAAGCACAAGTTCATGGCTAACCAAAAGATCTGACTATATCAGTAAGACAGACGTTAAGTAAGGCCTTTGAATTTCTGGTAGCAGCATTTGGTGGTGCTTCAACTGCAAATGGTGCACTGATTGTTATACAGCAGAAGAAGATTTGTCATCTGAATTTTGGCTTTGTAGCATTCTAGTGCAAACGGCTCTTGCATCACCCTCCCTGCTCTTCCTGCTCATGTTTAACTTGATGGTAGAATGTTAAAACTGGTTGAAAAGAGACCTGGGGCTGAAAGTGATTTGGCAGTCAGAAATCAGGAATTTGTTCCAAGGCATAAGGATGAGGAAGAGATGAAAATTATTCCTTAAAACAAATGCTTGCTGTAGTCATACGTTTGATGAAATATTCTCCTTCTGCAACATATCATGGCATGGTAGACTGTTTAAATTGCTACAACTTGAATCCTCTCTGCGCTGAAAGATTACAAAGCAGGCCCACGGACCTCCATATTAGCTTTTAGATAACCTCAGGTCATGTGGGGCTAGTACGTAGTTATTTCTTTGCTTAAAAATCAGGTGCCAATTTTATACAATAGACACAAGTCCAATCAATTGTTTATCATTTGAGCTTAAAGAGCTGTCTAGGTAAGATTTAAGGACTATTATTTTAATGGACCAGGAAAATATCAATGGTATTCTCGCTATAGTTTGATACAGTAGGAATGAGCATTGTAAAGAAAATGGAGTGTGCAAGAGACACTCTTTAAATACTTATTTTTGAGGAGGAAATATAAAACTGAAAGAGTAGATCTGCTTGATAAAACATTACTACAGTTCCTTTAGGAATAGATGCTCTGAAGTCTTAAACCTCAGCATATCTCACTAGTGTTAAATGGAACAATTTACAGAAAGATAAAAGTGCTGGTAGTGATTCAGCAAACTCGTATAAGACGTTCTCCTTGTAACACAGAAATTGCACCAGTACATGTGGATTTATTTAACGCTTAACTAAGTTAAATGGTACAAGAATACTATTCAGACACTTGTTTAAAATTGTTTGCCAAGTCACCACATTTGCAGAAGATTATTCATATCAAATTAATGCGATGCCGTTAGCTAAAGCACAGTCAAATGTATCTTGAGCAATTATGTGAAAAGCTATATTTAACTATAATAAAATTTTATTTGGACCTCTCTAAAGATAAATGCATTGAATTTTACAGTTTTCCATTAAAAATTAATAGCAAGCTAACTTTATACAGAAGTTAAAACAGAGAGCATTGATTGTTTGAAGCCACACAGTAAAAGAATGGCTGAGCTGGGATTAAAAACAAACCAAAAATGTTTCTGCAATCCAAAAATTCATGATGACACTAGGTTCATCTCTGAAAGGTCAAACCAACGCTGCCAAGTAACTAGAGGAAAGGGCATTTAAATGTTCAGTAAGAACAAACTGCATAGGCTAGTGTCCTAGCCTCTTCTCACTCTCATTTGACTTCTTACTTACATAGACATTTTTATTCCAGCCTACTATTTATTCCCTGCCTATCAGGCTGTTGCAATCTGTTTACCTATTTAGAAGGGATTTAAAAAAAAAAAAAAAAAAAAAAAAGAGGCTACAGGTGATTACTTCAATGTTCTGACCAATATTTTCTCTCAATACTAGATTATAATATCCAAGGCCATACGTAAATCCCTGCTGAGCACATAACATGTCTGAGAACAGCACTTGTTTTTAGCCACTGCATAGCAAAGATCTAACTCGCACTCTAGACTGCAGTCTAATCGAATTGCAGAGATACAGTTTTAAAGAACATGAGCTTTCTTTCAAAATCAAGTTTGCATTTCTGGATGAGATCTCCCCATTAGAAGACAGAAGCGACAGAAGATTCAACACCTCTGAAACTTCCTGTTTGAACAATAGCACAGTGTTCATTCATGAATTTACAGGTCATGAGCGTGGGGCACTGAGAAAAACTGTGCTATCACTTTAAATTTTATGAAGTCGTATATCTCCTGCATACAGACCAAAGGAATCTGCTTTTAATTTTAGTTAGTTCAGTTAAGTTCTCTCTGTGCTAGTTAGCTTTTACCATTGTTGTGGGGAGCTATTCTGTTATTTAAAAAAAAAAAAAAAGTGTACGGTCGTGTAAGTACTCCTAAGTTCCTACACTTCACAGACATAACCTTTAAAATAGGCATAAGCAATATGACATGAGTGTGATCTGACACCTAGAAAACAGGCTCCCCAAAGCGTATTGAGGCCACTGCTAGGGTAAATGTTCAGTAACATTGTGTTGCAAAACAGAAGGTGGGAAGGGAGGGAGTACTAGGCATGTGTATGTAAAAGGACTGAAGAATTCTGGTATTAATTTATTTGAAAAAGATGGAAAATTGTTTCCCGATAATGACATTGATATGGCATCCACTCCTATTTTGAAGCGACCATTGGTCTTTTCCTGCTGTGGTGTATGATATCGCACACAGAGAAACTGCAAACTGAAGATAAAATGGCACTGTGAAATCCACCATTTAGATGCCAGTGTAGCAAATGCCACGCGTGACTGCTGTTGGCTGCGTCCTACTCAATATCTGCAATGCTGAATGGTAGCACTTTGTGCGTTGATGTTTTGCTAGTGTGGTTCCTGTACACAGAAAGCCAGCTCAATTTACATATGCTAAATTAACACAGGCCCAAAGGCTGTAAGGGATGTGCCGGCATAAGAGGTGATGTTGATGGAGAAAGGTTTAGAGCAGTCTGCTCTGCTTTCCTGACTAAACTTCATCAAGGGACCTGCTACGTTCATTCAATATCTTTATAGTAGTCAGTTTTTTCTGAAGGCCCATGAAATGATACTGTCCTAATTATTAAGTTATTAATTATGAATAGTACTTGGGGAACTTTTTTGCTGTGGCTCAAGTCCTTCATTCAGATTGCTGGCATCTGTTTTAGCTACAGTCACAAATGTTGGTCAAAATAAGTGCTTCAGGATTTGCAGTCAGGAGGCTGTACGCTAGTTTGGTTTCCTAATGACTTTTGTCTTAAGAAACTTAAAAATCCTTTTTGATAAACTTGGATACATTTCAAAACCTGTCTGAATGCGCATAGTATAGTGGAGATGTGGCAGTGCAAGCCTAGTAACTAGAGCAGGGTGAGTTTAAATGGGGAAAACAAAGGAACCACACTTTAAAACTCAGTGGCAGTGGTGAAACTGCCTTCAGCAATACCCTTTGTGGTTTTTCTTGCTTTTCACAAGGTATTCAGCATGTGCTTTAGGGTAACTATGCAAAGCCCTTGGCTGCATGAGCATTATTTGCTCTTCCTCAGAACTGTTCACTGAGTAAGCAGCTCATGAAATTTCTAGATCCTGCCCCGTTTGCAGTATGTGACAGGACAGTAGCAAGCCTGGAGGAAGAGGCACTTGTGGAAGGCTCTGTGGCAGACCCCCTGCAAAGTCACTTCAGGATACTGAAGCCCACTGAGGACCATAGCAAAGAGATGGTCCAGATCTCTTTCAATGACATGTCTGTTGGTTTTGTTCCTACGACTCCCATACCTGTTGGAGCTTCTTGTATTTCCCATCTGTATCTTCTTTACTAGGACACATCCAGTTTGGAGAAAACAGCCAGCATACCAGGAGGGCCGGGCTTCTGCTAGGTGCAAGTCTGCCCTGTATACAAAGCACACAGGCCAACAAGCTGAGTAAGGGATGAGGGAGCTAGGAAAGACAAGGAAGATGGGAGAATCCTGCTGGGCCCCCAGGAAATATCCATGTAAAATAATCCAGATTGGAAGTATCACATTTGAATCGTAGCTGAATGAGTCTCCCTGAGGTGAACGTTAGGGGAACTGCACAAACACACAGCGGGGCTTTTAATAGGAATACTCCCCCAGTCTGTCTAGGGATCCTCATATTGCCAGGGGGCATAAAAGTTGACATGTTCACTGACACCAGCATGAAAACCTTTCTCAACAATACCAAAAAATGTGAACTGTAATGAGGAACAGATTTCTTGAGACGTTCAGAGGGAAGAGCAGGTGAAGGGGAAAAGAAAAAAAAAAAAAAAAAAGCTACCAAAAGGTAACAAACTCAGTTTGAAATGGGTTTCCATGAACATCAAGGCCTTTGGACTGCCTCTAAATGCATCGTAATTTGATGAATGCATCGCAGCAAAACACAGTTAATAAGGATATGCATGGGATGACTGGAAGTAAATGGTTAAGTCTAAACTGTTTTGCAGACTCCTCCCAATTCCACAAAACATACCAACTTTGAAAAAAAGTAAACAAACAGTGTAACATAGTGACTGTAAAGCGAGAAGCACCATTTTTTTTTTTTTTAAAACATAATTCTAGGCAATAAAAATAGACTGACCTTCCGAAGCTGCAAGGCTGACCTTTACAGCGGGGTGCAGTTAATGATTTTGGTGCTGAGAGGCCCGGAGCCACTGTCC
>NW_009269998.1:2197656-2198652 GCF_000687185.1 Egretta garzetta
TTTTCCCCCTTTTCTTTATTTTTTAAACGTTTTTTTCCCCAGTTTTAACATGAAACAATTTCTGACATGCTTGCTTCCACCACAGAGCTCCATGGGCTCCAGTTGCGGTTCAGTCCGCCTGATAAAACTCCTCAGAAATGAAGAGTAAATCGGCTAGGAGCCATCAGTCTTCATGGGAATGAAGTGCCAAGCGTGGTTTTTTTTGGGCAGGCCCCGTAGGCCAGGACCTCTCTTTTTATAACCTGTACTTCAGTGACCTGAAAAAGCCCTAAGTCAAGCTGTTTAGTATTTATCTGCAGTATGTTATGCAATACCCCATTTTTAATATTATAATTTTGAAATGTATAGGTAATATGAACACTTTCCAAAGTCTGAGGTAATGTTTCAGCATACAGGATCATTGGCTCCTCCTAAATCTTGTCTTGCCTGTCAGATTTCTTACAGCGGTGCTAGGTTAGTGTTCTGGCTGCATACTTGTAGGAACTTCACGTTATTTTTCTCTGAAAGTGTTCTTCAGTCTATTTGCAAAAACAAAAAAAAAACCCACCACCCCAAAAAACCAAACACCCAAACAAAACAAAAAAACCAGCCCCACTAATTGGTTCACTGTTAATACTAGTCAGCAAATTCAGGCCATAAAACTAAAGCCGCTGTCTTTAGAAACCATTTTTAATGAGGTGACAATTTTTATTATTTCTGAAATTCTGTAGGGTTTTTTAGTTTGTTACTGATGTAGAGATCTGATCTCAAAGTGGTTGAGCAGAAGAGCAAGAGTTTGGTTCTTGAGAATAAGCATTTTCTTTAATTGTATTGATGTCAAAATTTTCTGACAGTGTAATCTAAGAAAATGTCAGTAGCGAAGAAGTTGGAGCTGACCATGACCTCCGTTATTAACTCATCCTGCCATCAGTTTGTATCAGTTTTGTTGGAAGGAGTCACACAAAAGTGCAAGGCTATCAAACGCTCAAAGTGCCTCCACTGGTAGCGGTCTCTGAG
>NW_009269998.1:2198725-2221771 GCF_000687185.1 Egretta garzetta
GCATATATCCCCGTGCTCTAATTTTAGTAGTCCCTGTAATAGAATGTCAGGACAGCACTGGGGAGAGTGTACTTAACCTTCCAAAAGTGATTTTTTTTTTTTTTTGTGTAAGATTTCTTTTTTTTTTTTGGCAATCATATGAGCTTCATTTTACCTGACAGACATTCAGATCCTAAACCCACCGTGTTACATGGTGGTTTTGGTGCAGTGATGATTATCTTAAGAGAAAACGTAAGCTTGGTGAGACTCGCATTTATATGTATTCAGGTGCAGTGGTGATTACATTAATAAGAGAAAACGCAAGCTTGGTGAGACTCGCATTTATATGTATTCAGACATTGAATTCTGAGAGCCCATGATTCTGCTTAATAAGCAAGGGGCTTTTTTCGAACTTAAGATGCTGGAACTTGCCATTGTTCAGGTTTTTGTATGCTTTATAATTACTTATCTGTGTATCAATAACTTTCTCTTTTTACAAATACTCTGGTTTCTCTTACTCCCCATTTTGTAGACTGCTAGGGGTAATAGGTGTGTTACTACAGTTAACTGCATGACTGGCCTGTAATTTAATAAAAGTAATTGTGCAAGTACTTGTACCTGTTTCAGTCACTTGAAAGAACCCTGTACGTAGCCATGCACGTGATGGTGGCCCTCATTCCTGCAAGTGGAAACCTATTCTGAAACCTGTGGACTAAACCGAATTTTTCATATCTGACTGAACAGACTCTAGTATGGTTTTAGGTCCTAATATTTTGACTTAATTTTGTTCTCGTTATCACAGGGATCTTACACATAGAAAGAGCAGTATTTAGGGTTGTGTGTGACCTGCAGCGCCTATAAAAAAAAATCCCTTTGATTTGTTGAGCTCTCTAAAAGTTTAACAATTCGTTTCGATGTTGTCAATTACACACAAGTGGTTTTTTATCATTTTACAGTTAAAAGCATAAGGAATTTAGCATTGTTTGGTGAACCCTCAATGAAGAATGAAGGGATTTGAAATATTTTCTGTTTTTAAATATGTTCCTAACTTTTTTTCAGATGTTTGCATGGCTCAGCTTAATACATCAACTTGGTAAACGTACATACTTAAACGCTACATTAAACCAAAATCTGTGTGAAATTGTACGTAGTCTGATGATTTTGATGTTTTGCTGTATTTTGTTTTTAAGAGTCTTTATATGGCAGAGAAGAACAAATTGGAAAGGAGATAAATAGTGCCATATAAGTAAAGGAAAATGACTATATGTAAAGTGTGCAAAGAAGAACGTTAGGAAAGTAGGGAGAGACAGTGTTGTAGAAATACACCATTCTGCCAAAATTCTTGGCAGATATGTTGGTACACTTTCTTCTTAACGTCATATCAAATTATAATTTGCAATTACAGAATAGAAGTATCTAGGCCGTCTGATAAAGTGATTTTTATCTTTTTTCTTGAGGTTTTGAACTACAGTTCCGATTGGGCCCAACTCTTCAAGGCAAGCCCGTTACTGTGTATACAAATTATCCAGCTTCTGGAGAAGTATTTGATCGCCACAAGTTCAGGACGCTATCGTGGCACAATCCCACAGGAAAAGAAGATGACTCTGACAAATACTGCAAGCTGGATCTCCAAATTTCTGGGTCGTACCAGTACTATTTCAGTCTTGGGTAAGTGAAATTCTATACTGACAGCCAAACACAGTGTGTCCCCTTGGTTTCCATTTTAACCTGAAGAAATCAGTGTTAAGAATAAAAACATTTTTTCCATGTATTTTTCAAATCGCAACCATGGGGCCTATCTGAATCTGCTAATAAAAGGCTGTAGCTGTGGTGGTTGTCTGATACTTCACGATGCAAAGGTATTCTGGAGGATATACAGAACAAAGTTGACCAGTTTTCTGAAAGTGTTGATAAGCAAGGGGCTTTTTTCGAACTTAAGATGCTGGAACTTGCCATTGTTCAGGTTTTTGTATGCTTTATAAATACTTATCTGTGTATCAATAACTTTCTCTTTTTACAAATACTCTGGTTTCTCTTACTCCCCATTTTGTAGACTGCTAGGGGTAATAGGTGTGTTACTACAGTTAACTGCATGACTGGCCTGTAATTTAATAAAAGTAATTGTGCAAGTACTTGTACCTGTTTCAGTCACTTGAAAGAACCCTGTACGTAGCCATGCACGTGATGGTGGCCCTCATTCCTGCAAGTGGAAACCTATTCTGAAACCTGTGGACTAAACCAAATTTTTCATATCTGACTGAACAGACTCTAGTATGGTTTTAGGTCCTAATATTTTGACTTAATTTTGTTCTCGTTATCACAGGGATCTTACACATAGAAAGAGCAGTATTTAGGGTTGTGTGTGACCTGCAGCGCCTATAAAAAAAAATCCCTTTGATTTGTTGAGCTCTCTAAAAGTTTAACAATTCGTTTCGATGTTGTCAATTACACACAAGTGGTTTTTTATCATTTTACAGTTAAAAGCATAAGGAATTTAGCATTGTTTGGTGAACCCTCAATGAAGAATGAAGGGATTTGAAATATTTTCTGTTTTTAAATATGTTCCTAACTTTTTTTCAGATGTTTGCATGGCTCAGCTTAATACATCAACTTGGTAAACGTACATACTTAAACGCTACATTAAACCAAAATCTGTGTGAAATTGTACGTAGTCTGATGATTTTGATGTTTTGCTGTATTTTGTTTTTAAGAGTCTTTATATGGCAGAGAAGAACAAATTGGAAAGGAGATAAATAGTGCCATATAAGTAAAGGAAAATGACTATATGTAAAGTGTGCAAAGAAGAACGTTAGGAAAGTAGGGAGAGACAGTGTTGTAGAAATACACCATTCTGCCAAAATTCTTGGCAGATATGTTGGTACACTTTCTTCTTAACGTCATATCAAATTATAATTTGCAATTACAGAATAGAAGTATCTAGGCCGTCTGATAAAGTGATTTTTATCTTTTTTCTTGAGGTTTTGAACTACAGTTCCGATTGGGCCCAACTCTTCAAGGCAAGCCCGTTACTGTGTATACAAATTATCCAGCTTCTGGAGAAGTATTTGATCGCCACAAGTTCAGGACGCTATCGTGGCACAATCCCACAGGAAAAGAAGATGACTCTGACAAATACTGCAAGCTGGATCTCCAAATTTCTGGGTCGTACCAGTACTATTTCAGTCTTGGGTAAGTGAAATTCTATACTGACAGCCAAACACAGTGTGTCCCCTTGGTTTCCATTTTAACCTGAAGAAATCAGTGTTAAGAATAAAAACATTTTTTCCATGTATTTTTCAAATCGCAACCATGGGGCCTATCTGAATCTGCTAATAAAAGGCTGTAGCTGTGGTGGTTGTCTGATACTTCACGATGCAAAGGTATTCTGGAGGATATACAGAACAAAGTTGACCAGTTTTCTGAAAGTGTTGGAAAGGCAAGCCATTTTTACAAGTTTTCAAAGTCCCCAGCATTCTGAGTCTCTGGATGATTAATTTGTACTTTCTTCATTGACTTAGAAAGGTGGAAAACAACCTTGAAGCACAGAGGTTCCGGTATTCTTTACTTCACTTTTTTTTTTTTTTTTTTTTTTTTTTTTTTTTTTTTTTTTTTTTTTTTTTTACTTCCTCCTTTTGTTTCAACAGGACAAGTGCAGAGGAGAATGCCAGTATCTGTAATGATTGCAGTCTGGTATTCTGAGTTTCTGGAAAGTGGGTGGTTAGATTCCCTCAGGCTTAAAAGGGCATCTAGCTCAGGTCTCTTCCCCAGGATGGTGCTTCAAATGGAGGTCTTTGTATAGAAGATGGGCAGTCACACTTGCTTTGTTGCTGTCCCTGTCCTAAAAGGAGGAATCAATACTCTGTGTCAGAAAGTAACAGAGGTATCTCGCTTTTGCAGAGAGTTTAAAGCTCTGTATCCCAGTTGTATTCTTGTAAGCAACTGGCATAAGGCCAGTAGAGAGGCGATGCAATGTTTCCTATTTTCTTTAGGTGCCCTGCAGTCCTGTTCCCCACCTGCCCCTAGCCAGTATTGGGCTACTGTGTTTTTGAAATAGCTTGTTGGATTCTCTTTCTGAAACTGACTGATACAATGGGTGTTTACTGTAGTCATGAAAATTATTTTTTCCTAGAAATGAAAAAAGCGGTGGAGGTTACATAGTTGTGGATCCTATTTTGCATGTTGGAGCCGATAATCATGTGTTACCTTTGGACTGTGTTACGCTCCAGACGTTCCTCGCCAAGTGTCTGGGACCGTTTCATGAATGGGAAGACAGGCTTAAAGTCGCAAAAGAAACAGGTAATGCTAATACACATATTAAAGCCTATACGTTTTTGTCTTGTGATCAAACCCCAAAGTTACACTGTAGGGCTTAAGTGTAAACAGCTCATTTGTACTTAGTTTGTAGACTAAATATTTTCGACTGGATTCAATTTAGTTAACAGATTAAGTCAGTGAAACGATTGAAATATTTGCAGAGGTGCAAAAGTTGAGGGATTTCCTGATATGGGAAACCACTTCTGGTTTATTGCTTTGATTTCAGATAGACTTGGAAGTTTGTATAATTGAAAGGGTGACTTTTTTTAAAGCTCGTGTTATGCAGAATTTAGAACCATAGAATAGAATCATAGAATTGTTTAGGTTGGAAAAGACCTTTAAGATAAAGGGGAGGTTTCAAGGGGAAGATCCAGATTTGTTTGCACAGGTTATTCCAAACATTAGCTTTAAGTACTTGTTAAAACTGTAACTTATTACACTTCTTTCAATTAACTTATTAAATAAATGGCTTCTTATTATGTAGGTTACAACATGATTCATTTTACACCACTGCAGAAGCTTGGACTGTCCAGATCATGTTACTCACTGGCTGATCAGTTAGAAGTAAATCCTGAATTTTCAAGCCCTAATAAAAAGTGCACTTGGAGCGATATAGGAGCTCTTGTGGAAAAAATGAAAAATGAATGGAATATGCTTTGCATCACAGATGTAGTCTACAACCATACTGGTATGATTTTTGTGTGCATTAATAATCAGATTGGTCCTATAATTATATGTCATTTCCCTTAACTTTTCCCCCTTGAACCCATGTTTTATTAGAAGTTTTAAGCAACTTGGTTGTCTCTGTCTTTTGGAATCTCTCAAACCCAGGACAACTCTTTACAGTTATAGCTGATATGTCTCCATAACACATGTAAAAGAATTTAGTATTGTTACTGAAAGAGTGAATAGAGCCCTTCTTAGAGAGAATTAATGAACTGTGTATGCGTCTGTATTTTTATAATATGCTTATTTTTATGATCTGCAGTGTGCAGCTCCCACATAAATGAGTGGAATCTGCACTTTGAATTATTTGGTGGACATAAACTGAGTACTTTCTTGTTAAATTTGCTTAAAACTGCTGTAATTTGGATCTAAAATGCAGATGACAAACATAATAGGGACAGGAGGGTAGGATTAAGCAATGGAGGAAATGTTACAGCTCAGTCTGCGGGGAAAGGAAAAAGAGCTTTGTGTTTGGGGGGGGAGGTTAAGCATAGATACACCAACGCGTTGAAGGCTTTACTTCTCTGAATTGCTTTTGTAGCTAAAGTCTGTTGTGCAGAGAGGGACAGTGGGTTTTCTTCAGTATGATCTGATGAAATTTAAATTATAGTACTTGATTGTTTGTAAGTTTTTGCTGATTATTTGGATAATGAGTTTACTCTGATTATGTTTATCATGCAGTTTTCATCTTATGATCCTAAATCCTAAAGATCACAATAATTAGCATTCTCAGCAGAGAGTACAACAAATGGTTCTGTGTGTTGATGTTACAGTCCTTTGAGGTTTAAAAAAACCCCTAATGACAGGTAGCTGTGAATTTCAAGCTTTATTTACTTTAGTGCTTTGGTGTTGACTGCTGCCAAACATTCCTATCCAGTCAGTCTGCAGAGCAGCCTGGGCCCTGTTGTTTGCCCTATCTCTTTGTTGAAAAGTTACTAAGTATAGTTATTGGCTACGTGTCTGAGGGAATTAGGCTTGTAAACATTCTCCCAATTACGGATAAAAAATTTCTTGCACTTCACCAACTACAAGTCCAGTTTCACACATGCTTGAGATCCTATCATCTTTTTATTCTGCGTATTTCCATGCTACCAAGGAGAATGTTTTTGTGGACAGAAATATCTCTGTCTAGATTAATCATTAGACTCCAAAATATATTTGAGAAGAAAAATATCGCATTATTACTTGGCTACTTTTGCAGAAGGGCTTTTTCAGGTTACATGCAGAGTTTAAAACAATCTCCATTGGGATGGATGATTAAACATTGGTGAAAGGATGTTCAGAAGGGTCTCCTAACAGGATAGAAATATGCAAATGACCATGGTCCTGACTTGCTTCATTAAGCAAGATATACTTGTGATGGCTTTCTTTCCTGCTTTCAAACTTTAATTCCCCCCCTTTGTTGTTTATGATCAAAACCTCTTGATTTACAATTGACTCTACACTTTGTTAAATGCCAAATTTAGCGTAAGCGGAAAGATACATTGATAAACATCTGAGCAAGCAATAATGTTGCATATGCCTGTGGAGGTAAAGCATTTGGGGGGCTTTTGAAATAAGAAAATAGGCAAATAGTTGTTGCTGTTCTTTTTGTCTGGGTCTTGATTAGATGGAAATTTACTTTTTTTTGGTATTTTAATTGAACAGGAATTTCTTAAATAGTTGTTGCTGTTCTTTTTGTCTGGTCTTGATTAGATGGAAATTTACTTTTTTTTTTTTTTTGGTATTTTAATTGAACAGGAATTTCTAGTGGTTAATTTAGTTTGCTCCTGCACGTTAGGGTGATTTAACTGCAAAACATGTTTCATAGACCCATTTGAATATAAAAGACAAAATGTATAGTCAGTTATTTCGAGCAGATTATGGATAATTGCACATTGGTATTAATTCTGCAGCATGTCTGCATTAAAAGCTTAAGTTGTCTCACAGTAAATCCTCTAATGCTGGTCATTCTAACAGCTCATGAGCCCTCAGCTTACAGGGGTTGTATCTGTTGGTAGTTTCTGCCTTCTAGCTGAGACCACTGTGTAAAAATGGCAATGCTTCCCCTCTGTTCCTGTTGTAAAGGCAGACAGCTCACTTTCACCATTAAGCGGTTAAGCCAAGGTGTTTGCCTCTTACGCTGGAATGGATCACAGGCTGCTTGCACAGCAGAGAGCGGTGGGAACCAGTTTTTGATGTTACAGTCTCTCTTTTAGCCTCTAATGGAAGCCAGCATCTATGGCCTGACTTTAAAAGTAAAGTTGATGCATGCTCTGATGTTAAATGTAGGTGCACCTTTGGCACGTTAGCGGGAGTACCGCAGATGAACTTGCAAACCCAGCCTGCTAACTGGGTAGATGTGCCCTTTTTGGGCTGACATCTCCTCCAGGGTGTTGAAACAGCCTGAAATAAGAAATACTGTGTTTGCTGGCATTTTCTTTTCACCAGGAGATAGAAAAAGGAGAGTTGCTTTTACTTTTCTGAGCTTTCAGTGGCTGTAATAAATCATATGAAGTAATACAATAAACTGAAATAAATTCTCCTTTCTTTATCTTTCAGAAGAGGCTACTATTGTCTAATTGCAATTTAATGCTTGAGCAAATCTTCCAAGCACTTGACTAATCGCATCAAACACCACCCTTTCTCAGCTTTATAAAGGGGAGGGGAAAAAAAAAGTCTTGGGCAGTGGGTGTCACTACTAAATGTTGAATTTGTGTTTAATTTATGTAACAATGAATTAGTCCTTTGCAAAATGTGAAATTATTTTCTTAAATAAGAATGTAATGAATTTTAGAAATAATTTTCTGTAATTCCTCATTTTAATATTTCCATATTTTTATACTTACGTGTATTTTCTCCCTAGCTGTAACAAATGTAATCACAAGTGCTGTTTTAGGCAAATTTTTTTCTGCAGAACTAGATTTCTTTTGGTGTTAGTTATGAACTATTAGAGCTTACCTTCTGATCAGAAAAAAATCATTCTGTTCCATACCAGAATTAGTGGAAGGTCTGTTGGCTTTTTTTTTTGGTATGATAAGACCTTAGCTTTAAATGATATATTGTCTTATTAGAATTAATTGTATTTACTCCTGACAGTCCTTTATCGTGTTTCTTGTTAGATGAATAGAGTAAGCTAGTTTTGCTTTTTGGAGAAAAATATTTTTTTCAGAAGTAGTATATGTATTTTAAAAAAAAAGGGGGGGGGAGGGATCTGGTTGGCCTAGAACAGCCTTTAACAGCCTGAGTTTATTATTGCTTTTTGTAACTTTAAAATAAGTATGGTGTGTTTAGTTGTAGGTGGCATTTAAACCATGAAGATCTTAATTTCCACAATTGCTTTGACCTTATAAACATGGAATTTTGCCATGTTCATAATGGTCTTGAGATGGAATGCAAGAGGGTGTCCAGAAGAGCTGTTCATACTACAGACAGAGAGCACACTTTTCTTTCCCTTTGACACTTTTGTCTGAACTTCTTTGAATTAAGCAAACTTGGGGTTTAGGTGCTAATTGTTTTGCTATCATTTTGGACATGTTAATGGCTCTTTCTTCACATTTCCAATATAATAATTTGTTATATATTCTATCTTGTGTGAAGTACTACTTCTATTTTTCTCTGCTTTTCTAAAACAATGGATTAATAAGACATGTTCTGTGAAAAAATTATTTTTAAAAAGACTTGTAAAACCTGAGTAATATTTTTTGTTGTTCTTATGCACTCTGTGCTTTTTTAATTTAGTCTTTCAATTGCTGAGATTAATTCAAAAGAATATATGAAAATCAATTTCAGTTCAACTGTGTTTAGGATAGTTCCAGAAATGGAAAGAAATTAACTCTTGAGGATTTTTTCTTCATTGTCATACTTCCAAAATCAAAATTCTCTCTGCTATATATGTATTTTCTTCCAATGCTGTATGCACACTACTGTCTATATTAGAATATTACACTCATTTTCTAGTGAAGGCTCCTTGCCTTCTCTGAGTTAATTCTTAATGTTCAGCATATCTTCTGGTGCTTGTTGATGGTACGGAGGAAGTTTAGAAAATGGACACGGTAGAGCGTAGCGTTTGGTCTGAACTAGTGTTCTGTTTGCATGCACCAGACAGTGCTCTCATCTTCCTGTGTAAGACTTGGTGGCATCGCTTCCCACTGCTCTGCCTCTTATTTTGTACACAACAGTGTTGCAGCTAATCCTTCCTTAAAAGCCCATTTAACTACGTTTTTCATTAATTATTTCTCGGATGGTGAGTGTGCACTCTTGTTCTCTGGCTCTGTGTGTGTATCATCTGATAGGGTTAAGAATATTAACCAATAAACAACTTGGGCCACCTTTAAGTCTTGGTTTGGGATATATGTTTGGCTTTCAACACAAAAAACATTTCATGTCCGTTATTAGATGTATTGCCTGCAACAAAAATGCAATTATTTTTTTGTTGTTGTTTTAGAATTGATGGTACTATTGCGTATTTTTATGTAACTAACAAAGTTTGTCTGCTGTCCCTGCAACTGTATTTGTTGCAAAACAAATGGCTATCAGTAATGCACACCTCTGCATAAGACGTGATTTGCTATTGGGATGGAAAACTCTAGTTGAAATGTGAAGTATACACACCATAGTACCTTAACTTCATGGTGTTAAGGCATTTGCACAAAACAACTAAGTGTTCAGCTTGTGTACTTACTTTGGTTTTTTCCCCTCCCTCCCTTTCTTGAATAAGCTACGAGCAGTGAATGGCTCAGAATGCATCCAGAATGTGGCTACAACCTTGTAAATTCTCCTCACCTGAAGCCAGCCTGGGTCTTGGATAGAGCTCTGTGGCACTTGACCTGTATGGTAGCTGATGGAAAGTATACTGCTAAAGGGGTCCCTCCCTTGATTGAAAATGATCACAACCTGAATGTAAGTGAATGAGAACTAAGTATAAGCTAATGAACACTAGAAATAGCAGAATAAACCTTTAATATTTCTAAGGCTGTGGAAATGCACAAAAAATGGTGTATACTTTGCAGATATATTTAATGAAATAACCCTTTACTCCCCAATATTTTTTTTTCTGAACAATTCATACGAGCACTTAGCTTTTCTTAATTATATTGATCTTCAACATTATTAACGAACATAATTTTTATTTTTGCAGTGTATCCGTAAAATAATTTGGGAAGATATATATCCAAAACTTAAACTATGGGAATTTTTCCAAGTGGATGTTAACAAAGCTGTGCAGCAATTTAAAACCCTTCTAACTCAAGGTAAAGGAAGGGTAGGTTGCTGAAACACGTGGGTTATATATCTATACTTCACAAAATATGTAGGTAAACTTAATAAGCTGGAAAAGAAAATAATGCCTTTTTTTGCTCTGTGAGAAACCTACTGCACTGATCCAAGCATACAAAGAATGCTTTGAGGGCTAGTGAAGTCTTTGAAGGCTCTGCATGCCTTCAAAGCCTTTATCCACCCATATCTTGCTTATGCTAGAATTATAAAAGTTGTATGTCTTTTAAATGTAGTTCCTTATTTTTACTTTATGAATACTCTTTTCTGTCTTGTTCTTAGGCAAAATGAGCACTAAATCTGATCCAAATCAACATCTTCAAATAGTTCAGGACCCTGATTACAGACGATTTGGCTGTACTGTAGATATGAATATAGCGTTGGCAACATTCATACCACACAGGTATTGTATTGTTGATTATAAGTTAAAATCACAAGTGAAGTTAAATTTGCAAAACCGAATAAATGAAATTACTTTCAGAGATGGCGAAAATTTTAATTTTTCATTCCTTTTTAGTTATTTATACTGTATGTTTTAAAAACAAAATTATTCTAATTGTTCTCTGCTTTTAATGTCCTCCTGATAAGCAATGGGCCAGCTGCAATAGAAGAATGTTGTAACTGGTTTCGCAAGAGGATTGAGGAACTGAATGCTGAACAGTACAGACAAACTAATCACCATCAAGAGCAGGTCTTATAATTACTGTGTTTTAATGCTGAGCTGTTTTAAGTTGCAAATAAATGTAGGCATTTCAATAATGCATAATTTAATTATTTCTAGGCTGTCAATTGCCTTGTGGGGACTGTGGTTTATGAACGACTGGCAGGTGATGGTCCTAAGCTGGGTCCTATCAGTAGAAAACATCCTTTAGTTACCAGGTATCTCTTTGTTTTGTTTGGAAACTATTAGAATCTATCCAGGAAAAGTGAGTTTCAAGTTCATTAAAAGTATACATTTATATGTGCAAGTCTGTTTCCTTTCCCATGGGCAAATGCCACTTAATGAAGAACTTTCAAACTGTGTAAAAAAATAAATAAATAAAGAAACCCAACAGGGCAGGAACCTAAATTTTGAGACCCAATGTAAAAGTCAGATTTGGTGGTTCTCAGAGTGACACTGAGGGTTTTTGTGGGGAAGGGGAAAGGGTGGTCAGAGATGGGTTCTCTTGTTGGCCTTTGTGTCTCACTGGTTTTCATCTTCCACATCCTGCAGTGCTTCTTTATTCTGTATCATTTTTTAAGGAACAATGACAACTGTTTAATAAAGAAATGTGACCAGAGAGCATGAAACAATCCTCAGAGCGCATCGAAGCCTTACATAGTGCAAATTGCTCTTGTAGGTGGAAGAGGGGTGGAACTAGGAAAGCTACACCTTGTGAGTTTGATGTGCTTCATGCCGCTCATGTCTCTGAAGGGCTAGGGCTTTAATCATAGAATCACTTTGGTTGGAAAAGGCCTTTAAGATCATCGAGTCCAAAATCTTGCACTACCAGCAGACGCCAAGATAATGGCAACACCTGTCTGTTCTCCTTCGAGACACGCTACAAAATAGGAAACTCCCCATCATTTATAGTCTAGCAGCTGGATGGGGGGGGCGGGTTCTATCTGTTTTATCTACAAGCCAGTTCATAGCAGGTATTTTAATTTCAAAGACAATGAATTTCAGCTTAGGTTACCTTATATGTTTGGGTTTTTTTTAATGGCCTGTCTATTCCGTAGGTATTTTACTTATCCATTCAAAGAGCTGACTGTGGAGGAAGAAGAAACTATGATCCATCAGCCAGATAAAGCTTGTTATTTCATGGCTCATAATGGCTGGGTTATGGGAGATGATCCTCTTAGAAACTTTGCAGAACCAGGTTTGTAAAAGAACTTTGAATCATCTGATAAACCTTTTGATATTCTAGCCAAAGGAAAAAGGATTTTATTTAATCCATCTTTTTTCCACATGTATCCCTGTGAAGCTGCAGAACAGCAGACACTCAGTTTATAGTACTTCTATTTCCCATTCAGCATACAGATCAACTGTAAGAACTGGGATTTGGCGTACAGTTTTGCAAGATTTGAGAGGGAAATTACCAGCTTTCTGCCACTGATGGGGACATCCTGCCTCCACGCTTCTGTCATTGTCTTTGCTTGCTTTGTATTCTGTTCCAACACCACTGCTTGTTGGCACTTTTGTACGGCAATGACAGTGTGGCAGAAAACTAATGCAATAAAAAGGTGGATAGTATTTTACTGCATTAGTGAGCAAAACATGGATCCTTGAAAGGTCTAGTGAGTGGCAGTCAAAGTCAAGAGGTGACCCAATTAATCCAAATTTAGTATGCAGATTAGTTGTGAAGGTAAGATAGGCTGTGAATTCGCCATGCACTAAAATACTGCGTTCTAACTCCTTTGGGGACAGCGTTGATAGCCAGTAAAAGCAAGGTTGACAACTCCTGTTTTCAGAGTAGTCATTCACTGTGTAAACTAAATCAAACAAAGGCCAGCTTAATTCTAATTAAAAACATCTATCTCTGAGTTTGAGTCTGCTCTAAAAGCTGATTTGATTGATACTCCAGAGTGATCTGGAGCTAGCAAACACCTCATTTCTGCAAAATAATCTACAGCCCTTTCACTGCCTTTTTTTTTTTTTTTTTTTTTTTCTTTTTCTCCTTCACAAGGATGAAGGTAATGTGTGTTTCAAGTGTGTTTTTGTTCAGTTGCCTTTCAGCTAATTGCCCTTTCTTCTGGGTGGACTGTTGTATTTTTTCCTTCAGTAACTGGCTTTAATTAGCATGCTGAACTTCCAGTGCTGAGTTTTCTCTCTCAATTTGTCTGTAGCTTTTTGAGTGCTTTATACTCGTGTTATACCTTTTTTCTGCTACACATTGTTTCAACTGAGAATACAGTGTGAAAAGGTGATACATAAGGCCACAAATATCAAAACAAATGCAGCTACTTGTGTAAATGGCCCTTAAAAAAATCATTGTGTACATACAAAGAAAGCCAATTTTTCTGTCCATGTAGCTGTTTTTCCATTAGTGAAGATAAAAGGGAGGCTGTGCGTAAGGGAATGTTTTTGGAAGTAGTGGTGACTTAACAATCTCTGCTGTTTACTTACTGGGTGCTTACTCTTGTGCATCTTTTATTGTGTAGGCCGAAACCACTTAGGTGTCCATAATGTAAGTCTTAGGAAATTAGCCTGGCTGAAAAATAATCTCTTTGCTAAGGCAGGATTATTTTTCAGCTGAACAAGTTTCCTAATCTAATTCAAGGTTCAACCACTAAAATAACTGTGGTGGTGCATCAGTATTGCTGGTCTAGGAGTAATTCTGTCTTACCCACCCAGAGTGGTGCTGACCCTGTTCGTGCTTTGATCAGGTTTAGGCAAGATGAATATAAACAGACCTTCAGCAGACTGATGGCTCAAAGATAATTGTATTTCTCTTACGTGGGGTCTGTTATTGACAATTCCATGATCCTGCCTGGATATTACATGTTGCAAATAGTGTGGGGTTTTGGTGGGTTTGTTTTGGTTTTCTAAATGATGTGACTGCCATTGTCAAATACGTGATTTATATAGGAGAGAAGTAACTTTTTTTAGATATGACTCATTATTTAAGTCTGTGTCAGTTAAACCTCCGTCTGTGCAGTAAGTAGATTACAGGTGAACTTAGATTTAAAGATTATTTTTTTATTGATTGCATCAAAAAGAAGGCAAAAATAGTATATGAAACTAGACTAGATGGAGGGTAAATATTTTCATACAAATGAAAATACACACACAAATTATTTAGGCACTTTGTCCATTTAAGTGACATACCTGCCTAAGTACTTTGGAAATTTGCCTTACATCATCATCACAGTCTGCTGTTAACAGAAGATAAAATTTTAAACTGTGGCTGCGGCAGTTTATGGGTAACACAGTGAGATGCTTTTTTGAGTTTGGACAGTAGAAACAACCAAACTACTAATTTTGTTCATTTGTTTGCTGCTTTTTTCTTCTTTCTTTCTCAAGTACAGTTTTTATACTACTTTGAAGAATTAAAAGTTGATTTCAGTCTGAAGAATTATTTCAGTATCACTATACAATTTAAATATTCCCTTGGAGTAGTCTGAAATTATACGTCAGTGTAGGGTATGTAGATTTTGAGTTGATGTGGTTATTGTTAGAATTTTTACTCTTCATCACGGTGTTCCTCCCACTCTTCAGCAGTAGAACCACATTTTCATTTTGGTGCATGTTGTATGCTATATATATATATACACACACCCCCTACAGTGAATTATTTCCCTTACAGGTTCAAATGTTTACTTGAGAAGAGAGCTCATTTGTTGGGGAGACAGCGTGAAACTGCGTTACGGTAATAAACCTGAAGACTGCCCATACCTCTGGGCACATATGAAAAAATACACCGAAATCACTGCCAAATATTTCCATGGTGTTCGTCTTGACAACTGTCACTCTACGCCTATTCATGTAGCTGAGGTACGCAGAACTAAGCCTATTTATTATAAAGCAGCTTCACTCTGTGAAATAAGTCCTGCACTGTTGCGACAAAATCTGTAGGATCTACAGTTAAGGTGTGAATTAATCTTCCTCACAGCATAAGCAAGGTTTCTTGACTGGTGATGTCTAGATACGGTTTCAGCTATTTTATACAGTTCCTAGAGTGGTGTAGCTATTGTATTTTTTAATTCTCCCCTTTAGCTGAAATATTGCGGATGACAGTGGACCTGGCTACCTTTTCCCTTGCGTAGCTATGGACTGAGTGCAGTGACTGCCAGTACCCAGAATGTCAGTTTTAGCCGGGGTCATTGCCAAGGCTTGATTGCAAGTCTTAGTGTTTCTCTGCCATATAAATTTTGCTGTTGCTGAATTGACTGGAAGTGGTTTACTTCCCAGATTTTAAAAGTTGGTAAAGAAGACCCAGAGAAAGTTTAGTCTGGCAGGCTAATTGCTAAGATTAGTGCTTGTTGTTTACCGTGGAGCTGGCTACATCGAGAAATTGTACTTGCCTGGGAAATTAACTTTAAATAGATTTGAGTCGTGCAGCTCGTTAGTGGTTGGTCACAGAGCTTACCTAAATCTATAAAGAGCTCTCTAAAACAAGTTGATTTGCCCATGCAGAAGTTGTAAGAGCCTTTTAAATGGAGCCATTTCAAAACCACTGCCATTCTTTCATTTATCGTTACTACTTTTGGAATGGTAACTTTGAAGGCTTAAACTGAAGTCCACCTCAGATTTCTTGCCTTAATAGGTATCTCTTTTATCCAACCTTTGTTCTTGCATTTTGAGTGTAGATTTTGTTTTTAAACAAAATCTTAATGAGCTTAAAGTCTTCAGAGAATTTCCTAGAATTCCTCAGTCCATAAATAATCTCTGTAAAACACAAAGATGGTTTTATCAATGTTACCCGTTGTTAATATTTTTTAATGAACTGCATATATGAACGACTCGTTTATGTTTGGTTAACATTTGTGTTAATGATTGCATATACACAGCTGACAATGGATGTCTTGCATTAAAAATGTATTATGATCTATAGGAGATGCTAGCAACAGCCAGATCAGTCAGACCTAATCTTTATGTGATAGCTGAACTCTTCACGGGCAGTGAGTACATTGACAATGTTTTTGTCAACCGCCTGGGAATTACCAGCCTGATTAGAGGTACCATAAGCAGTTGAAAATTATGTAGGATTGTTGTGTATGGTTTGGAGTTCTTAATGTGAAACTAACATTGGTATGCTTTTTATTTTTCTTACATATTCATGCTCTTTGCTTATGCAATTACCTTTTCTTCTTCATGTTCCGTTTAATTTCTCCTGTGTTGTATGCTCATTCTTGATTTTGCTTATGTTTGTGTGCCCTCTTCTGTGTAACAACTTTTTTGTTCCTTAATTTTGGCTTTCTATTTGTCTCTGCATGGCATTTTCCTATTGTCCAATCCCTGCCTAGCTTTGAAACTTGTCCTTTTTTGTATCTACCTTTCCCCTTTCTGTGGCTTTTTTGGCTGTGCTTTTTGCAGTACATGCTGGACACAGCTAGAAAATTGCGAGCCGATTTGTATGTAGTGGCTGAACTGTTCACAGGAAATGAGGAGCTGGACAATATCTTTGTGAATAGGCTGGGCATTACCTCCTTAATAAGAGGTAGGCTTGCTCTCTGTGTGGTCTCTTTCCAACGAGAGATTATAGATGATGTGCTTTTTCCAAGGAAAAGGTCTCTTCTGCATTATGCACTTTTAATTTCATACTCCATGTAATCAGAAGTACAGGTTTTGTATTGGGACTTTTTTGATAGTAAAACCCACAGGAGTGGCTGTAAAATAAGAGACGATATCCTGCCTTAGTTTACAGAAGGTTAAATGTTTCACTCTAGCGAGAGAAAAAGAAGTTGTTGCACAATTCTGCTGTGCAAGTGCTGCATCATGTCTGATTTCTGTTGCATGAGTTTCCTAAAGCTTATGAGAAATAGTTTCAGGTCTCTGCTTTTTTCTCCCTTTTTTCCCTTACCTTTCTCTACCTTAATGTACTATACTAGATAGAATACTCCAAGGTTGTGTATCCACATTGGAGAATATTGTTTTCGTGTGAGATTTTTTTTTTTTTTTTTTTTTTAATGATTGAACCCAACAAAATAACAACTGTAAAACGCTGCGTTAACACCTTTGCGTGTGCATTGGAGAATATCGTTTTCGTGTGAGATTTTTTTTTTTAATGATTGAACCCAACAAAATAACAACTGTAAAACGCTGCGTTAACACCTTTGCGTGTGCTGTACTCTATGGTCGTAACTCTTATGCAAACACTTATCTATTTTCTTCTTTAGAGGCAATGACTGCTTATAATAGCCATGAAGAGGGAAGGTTAGTTTATCGTTTTGGAGGTGAACCTGTTGGCTCTTTTGTTCAGCCACGTTTGAGGCCTTTGATGCCAGCTATTGCTCATGCACTGTTTATGGATATCACACATGATAATGAATGTCCAATTCAGGTGAGCACCTAAACCGAAAACCAAAGTTTGCATTTAATGTTTTCTGACTTGATATTTCTGAACCGTGGGGAGGGCTTGGTGCAATCCGCGTGTTTTTCCTGAGCGATACTTAGGAAGAATGTGTTTCAGATCTTCAAGTTTTCGTGCAGAGAATAACATTTTATAAATCCCTCTGATGTTCAAGATTTTGTCTTTCAAGGGAAAAATTATATAAAGCTACTTAATGAGCTGTTTTGATTCTTTCATTCCAGCTACTGTAAGTGGTTCTGTCTCTGCTTGTTAACCTGTTCTCCTAAGCTCCTGTTTTACAGGAGAGCATGAGAGAATGGTGGGAATTGGAGTGCTTGTTCTTGAGGGTTTCTCTTCAGTTGCTTTTGTTAGTTAATTTCTTTCAATAATTCTAGAGTGATTGAGAAAATGGTGATCATGTGACGAGCAATTTCTCTGTTAAACTGAGTATATCTTCTGTATGCTGAATTGGGAGGGATGAATTATGCCTTTTGTTTCACTATTTATTACCCGTTTATTTTTTAACGTAGCACCGATCTGCATATGATGCTCTTCCTAGTGCAATGATTGTTTCCATGGCATGCTGTGCCACAGGAAGCACCAAAGGCTATGACGAACTAGTACCACACCAGGTATGCATCTGTAGTTTAGCTCCTAAGTTACTTTTAAAAATGTAAACTTCATTCTTGTCCTAGGACATCTATTTTACTGTTGTTTATCTGAAATTTCAAGCAGTTTACTAGCTGGCATTACTTCAGGTTGTCCAATTGCATATGAAACTTGAATTGATTATATAGCTGAGACCTCCAGCTGGTTGGTTTGGTTTTGTTTGGTGGTTTTTTTTTTTTCCCCCCCCCAGAGTAGTTGATATTTGCTTAAATCTTAATTTCTTTACAGATCTCTGTGGTATCTGAAGAGAGGTTTTATGCAAAATGGAATCCAGCAGCACACCTGGCTTCTGGTGAAGTTAACTTCCAAACAGGAATCCTAGCAGGAAGGCTGGCCATAAACAGGCTGCATCAGGAGCTGGGGGCTAAAGGCTTTAATCAGGCAAGAAGTGAGGGTAACATTGCGATTGCTCCGTGTTTATGTTCCGAGTGAGCACAGTTGCAATGGTATGTCTTTTCTAGGTGTATGTAGATCAAGTTGATGAAGATATAGTGGCAGTGACAAGACATTGTCCTAACACACACCAGTCTGTTGTGGCTGTAAGTCGAACTGCTTTCAGGGATCCTAAAACTTCCTTCTACAGTAAAGAAGTGCCTGAAATGTGTATCCCAGGTAACCAGATTTGTTTTCAAGACATGAAAAATGTACAAAATGTACAAAAACGTGTACAAAAAAAATCAAGTTATTCTAATTCCATGCTCTTTAACTTCAAACGCGTGAAATCAGTATGAGAATTTTCTGCATAGAACACTGCTTTTATATGTACTAACATGCATGCACCAAAAGTGGTTAAAGAAACCCTAGTAAACTTACCTTGCTTAGGATTTTCAAAGGCATTCATATGGAGTATACTTCCTGCTGTAAGCTCCCCATGAGGATGTGGTTTTATTTACTGTCTTGTTTGTGAACTGGTAAGAAATGGTTAGCAACAAGATGGTTCATTGTACAGAGCTGGGGGGCTTGCTAAGTGTTATACTGGGGGAAAAAGGCTAAAATCTTGCCATATTTGTTGATGTCATTGCTATTCAGCTTTCTCATATACAAGTACTTTTGTGGTTTTAAAATACATTTTAATAAGAAACAACATTGTAATGCATAAGTTAATATAAAGATAATATATGGGTAATACATGCATAATATTAATTAAATATGCCAAGTATTTACTACACTTAATAGTAGCAAAGTATAATGACTTCTACACGTTACCTGGCTATATTTCTGGAGAAAAGCTTTCCAAACTGGCTTTTTAAGTATACTCAATTCCTTGAGTGTATGTGTGTGCCTGTTTTATATATTAAGACATTTACAAGTGGCTACAAGACTTGTATGCTTCAGTTTGTAGACTTCCTTTAAAGGATAGAGGAAACTAGAATATTTGGGTGTTAATATAAGTTGTTACACTTTTAAGATAAACCATCAGTAGCTGCAGTTTGGAAACTGATGTAATACACTCTCCTAAAAGATAATACGGTAACTAACAGAGCTGGTGATCAGTAAAAGACAGGTTGTAATTCACTAATTGTTGACTGATTTTTGTGGTTAACTTATTGTAACACAACAAAATTGCAGTTTTAAACACAGTACAGCCAATCAACATTTAATGAATGTTTATAAGATACTTAAAACTCTTGTCCATATGTTTTGTCACGTTTGGTTGTTCTTTAGCTGTACACATGAGACTGTGTTTCAAATATTTAGCATTTTAGTTTAGGTTTTCCTTTGTGTTTTCAAAAGAATCACTTTAAATTAAAAGTATCTTAACAGCTGCAACATGATTTAACTTTCCTTAGGAAAAATAGAAGAAGTAGTACTTGAGGCTAGGACTATTGAGAGAAATGCTAGTCCTTACAAAAAAGATGAACGCTTTATAAATGGATTGCCTAATTTCACAATGGAACTCAGAGAGCATATCCAGGTAATAAGCCTCCTTCACCCATGTTCTGATGTAATATTTTGCACTTTGTGATATTTTATATTAGAAAAAACCCACTGAATTTCAGTTGCAAATGTGTTTTCTTTTCTAAGATTAAAGACAGTAAAATTATAAAGCAAGCTGGAACTGCCATAAAAGGGCCAAATGAATTTGTTCAAGAAATAGAATTTGAAAAATTAACACCAGGAAGTGTAATAGTATTCAGGTACGTTGTTATAATTGCCAAATAGCTGTGTTAGTTAAAATAGAATGATAGGATTCTTTATTTTGAAACTTGGGAATAGTTATTGCAAGAGCTACGTTTCTACAAGTTATACATTTTGTATTTACAGAGTTAGTCTTGACCCAAAGGCACAAGAGGCTGTTGGAGTACTCCGCAATCATTTGATCCAGTTCAGCCCTCATTTTAAATCTGGAAGTCTTCCTGATGATCATTCAGCACCTATATTAAAAACGCTGTTTTCTTCGTGAGTATTCTTTAATTTTCTGAAGTAGAATCAGGAGAGCTACAGTGAGAGCGAAGAACAGTCTATAAACTTAAAGTGAGGATTTTTATTGTTGTTGCTGTTACTACAGATGGATTTGGATTATCAGAGTGCAATAAAAGCTCTCAGATATTCTTTTAATATGTGTAATACTAAGCAGGGTTAATACTTAAACTTCCCAAGCTCTTTTGTTCATGTTCTGTGTAACTGCTGCTTAAAGTAGACTTTACTAACATGGAGTGTTTGTCAGTGTTGGGGTGTGATTATGCAGGGTTTGTACTTAATACTGTGTTCTCTAAATAAATACTGAAACATCCGAGCAGAACATCTCGGAACATCTGAAAAATCAGGCTCTTAATTTCCAAGATTAAGTGGTGAGAGAGTTGTATATATTCAATTATTTTAGTGCAAGTCTGAAACCAGAATCATTTGTGAAATCTGTTTCCCTACTAATGTTGCTTTTGGCTTTGCAATCTTTTTTTTTTCTCCACTGTTTTTTTTCCAGTATTGCATCTAAACTAACTTTAGCTGACCTAAATCAAGTACTGTATAGGTGCGAGGCAGAAGAGCAAGAAGATGGTGGAGGTTGTTACAATATACCAAACTGGTCACCGCTGAAGTATGCAGGCCTCCAAGGTAAGAGTTTCAACGTTCTTTTTTCCACCAAGAAAAAAAATGAAGAGCGCTGCTCAATCTAGATCATACCTTAATGGTATTTTATGGCTAGTGCTATTGTTTGGATAAAAACCAGTAAGATTTTCTTCTGCTTGACCATGCTACAAATCAGTGTTGTATGCAGGAAATCACATACTAAAACAAGAACCCTCTCTCTTAATACGCTGGGCTGCAAAATTAAGTTTCAATATGTGTTCTAACACCAATGCCCTTGCTTTTAAAATAAAAAGAAAATACATATAACTCCAGTGAAAAGTCACGTTAATTAAACCTAGGCATTACTAGATTACTGAGGAGTGTCAATCGTTTATCAAATGCATGAATTCCATTATGCTAGTTATTGCACAGTGACTTTCATAACTGTTTAGGGTGTATGTTGAGGAAACTACAATTGAGCTGTATCATAACTCGTTCTGCAGATCAAGAGAAGTAATGGGAGTTAAATCCAACTAAAGCATCTGTGGCTGTGTACCTTTGCATCCTGAATTGTAATTGCTGTTTGTGACAATGGCGAGTCTTTTAATACAGAGTTGGGTTTGTATCTTCAGGGTTAATGTCAGTAATGGCAGACATTAGACCAAAGAATGATTTGGGTCATCCATTTTGTGATAATTTAAGATCTGGAGACTGGATGATTGATTATGTCAGTAATCGTCTGATTTCACGTGCAGGAGCCTGTGCAGAAGTGAGTAAAAATACTTATTTGATGACTTTGGGGGGTTTAAATTACTAGTTTGTTTCCTTTTCAATTCCTGGTATATTTTTAAATTCAGTCTGTCTGTCTATAACATATTTCTTGTCTAGGCAATTTCTTCTAGGAGATTAAACCGTTAATATGTTTTTCTTCCCTCTCCTCAATCCTATTTAAGAATAGACTGCAAAATGGAAGTGAAAAATATGTAGGGCATGGAGGGGTTGTTAGCTCTTACGTAAACGCCTGCAGGGGTCCTTCCCTATTTGTTACTTTTCCTTAAATTAAAAAGGTTACTTCATTTTTAAGTACTTTCGAAAGAGGGTCTAAATACTACTGAGGCATAAGTGATTACGGTACAGTTATAGTAACATTGCACAGTCAAGCACTGAGAAGATGGGAATTCCTGAGATTTGAGTTACCTGTATATCTGCATTACAATACAGGCCTGTCCTTTGTCACGTTTTAATTTCCTGCATGGCAATTGCTTTATTCATTTCACAAGGTGAAGGCTCAATTTGGGTAACTTACATAACCAATATAATAATAAAGGCTTTAGCATTCTTATTTAATTTGGTTCCTGAAGTCAAGCGTAGCGACATAAGGCAGGGGAATAGATAAAGCAGTGTAACGTTGTACGGACGTGAATGCTGAGTCTGACCTCAGAGGTGGAGCTTTTCTAGGAGGGAAGTTGGTCTGATACTCGCCAGGCTTACTGTTCTGCAAAGACTGTTGCTTATTTCTTCCATGTATTTTTTTGAGTTCTTAATTTGTAGTGTCTCATTTTGTTTTGCAGAAAATTTAAAGTACCTATAGCCATGCTGAAGTCACATGAAACTAAACTTTACAATTTCACTGTTTACATAAGTAACTTTCCCTTCATAATTTCCAGGTTAAAAAGTATGGTTGTCACCACATAATATATTGGCACGTACTTTCTTCATCTGCGCAGTTTTCAGCTGCAAGGTTTAAATCTTTAGTGACTTTCAAGTAGGTTGCCATGATGTTCTTTACCACTACTAGAAGGAAAGAAGATAAATATTTGCCAGGTGTCAAACACTTTACAGTGACACAGGATGGTGAAGCTCCAGCATCCTGAGTCCTAGACCCAGATCTGCAGTCATTTTCACTAGTGTCTGTATGTAATTTAGCCTTCTGATAATTTTTCTGTCCTTGGTCTCGAGCTTCATCTCTTCAGTCCGGTAGTTTTAAGCAATGAGAAACCTCCTTTCCCACATTTGGGTCACAGTGATGCCTTTTGAGTTGCAGCTTTCCTTTGCTACTCAGTTTTAATAACTTCTTTGTGATAATATTTTTTTTTGTCCCCTA
>NW_009269998.1:2221783-2238086 GCF_000687185.1 Egretta garzetta
TCTTGGCTATTTATGTCATAATACAGATATAGCACAGATTTCTTCCCTATTGCTTTTCCTAGAATGACCTCTTCCAGCTGAAATTTTGGGGTAGGAGGGTACAGCAATTCTACCACAACTATCTAGCATGGATAACTTCTTAGACATGAATGGTTGCATGCTAGTGGTGTTATTAATAACTGAAGATGACTTCATCTTTGTGGTGGTCAAGCATAACTTGGGTGTAACAAGTGTACAAAAACTGTGACAAATACTTTTAACTAGATGGATCCTGAAAGCACTGGTTTTTGAACCCTAGTGTTACCAAGTTCTAATTATATTGTATTTTAATAGGTGGGCAAATGGTTGAAGGCCATGTTTGTCTACCTAAAGAGAATTCCACGTTACCTCATCCCATGTTACTTTGATGCCATATTAGTGGGTGCGTACACAACGCTTCTGGATGTGGGATGGCATCAGATGTCTAGGTATGCTTGGCATATCAGAGCTATAGAGGTATCTGTATATATTTGTACCTTTTAAGTTTTATCTGCTGGAGAATGTAATTTAAATATTTTTATATTCCTCCAATGTAAAAGGGTGAAATCGGTGGCGAATATCAAATCCAGTGGTGGTTTGGAAGGTTGAGGGTTCAGATGTCTCTCCAGGGTTTGAGTTTATAACTGCTGTGGGCATTGTGCAGTCGGATGAGGAGACCTTAAGACAGCATTTCTTTGCCAGGCTTCGGAAACTTTTTTTTGCTATAATTTCAGAATAACTGCAATGATTCCTTGAAGTTCAGAGCAAAAAAGAAAATACCAGATTGTACTTGATGCTGTGTTCAACATTCCTTCTGTAACACAGCTAAATATCCTTCATTATCTGTGCATTTTGCTTAGTTCTTGAAATACCTATTTAATCTTCAGTGTCTGCTTCTCCTTTCTTTCTTGGAAAGGGAAGGAAGATTGATCTAATGAAGGCTTTATTCTAGCTATGAACATTCTGAACAAATCAGTAGTATTCTGTAAATATACAGATGTTAGAATGGGCACAGAATTTGGTAAGGCTGTGAAATCATAGGAAGCATATATTTATGAAAAAATGCTTGGAGGTGATCTAGTCAGGAATGCAGGTTGCATTATTTTAGACAACATGTTAACTGATTTATTGACTTAGTGTTTTATATGTATGAATATATTTGTATAAATACATACTTTATAATACAATATAATATAAATACTTCAAAAATACTGACTAGATGTGATGAACTTTTGTTCACAGTAAAGTATCTTTTACCATATTTTTGTGGTCTTAGGTCTGTATGTAGGCATCAAGTAAACCAAACCTTTTTTTTTTTTTTTTTTTTTGACAGAAACATTCCCATTGGCATTAATAAATTAAAATTTAAGGCTAACATTGGGCAACCATTTTGGGGGAAAAAAGCAATTTACAAATTAAAGCTTATGTACAAAATTAGTTAATGCAAAATACTAATATTAACTCATTATTATTTTATTATGCATAATAATGTTCTGTAAATGAAAAAGGGTACATTTTATAGACTGCTATTGCTGAATGTGAAGTTCTCTTAATTTAATTCTGTTGAATTACAGCTTTGTGCAGAATGGATCAACATTTGTAAAACACCTTTCCTTGGGTTCAGTCCAGATGTGCGGGATAGGAAAATACTCTTGTCTGCCAGATCTGTCTCCTTCCTTACATGATGTTCCCTATAGGCTGAATGAGATCACAAATGAGAAAGAACAGTGTTGTGTTTCCTTGGCAGCTGGTAAGTGAGGACAACGTTTAAAGGGGGGGGGGGGGAAGTTGTCTTCCAAAATAGTTAAACTGGTTTTAGTAACTATATTAAAATTGTCTCCATTGTGCTTGGGGGTCCATATGTCAGCAACCAGGTATAAAACATAGGTAGCAGTTTTCTTCACCTCCCCTATGTTTTAATTTGTGTTTAACATTTTTGCCTTTATGAAAAATATGGGAGTTTTGTCTAGCAGTGCTACTTGGGGACAAGCATTTGGTTACTGCTCAGGGCAGGAGGGAGCTTAAACACTTTATTTAGAGGCATTTTTAGCTATATCTGCTTTTATCGTATATGGAGATCCACAAGTACGTTCTCCTTCTTTCCAGAAGACTTGCTTGAGATAAACTAAACCCTATTATGCTAAGTATATTTATTTCTTGTAAACATGAATTTAGGAACTGAATTATAATGGAGTACAAGGATGAATTTATTATTTACAGCTTCTCAGAAAAAGAAAGAACCATGAGCAGACCAGAAGAGTGCCTGATCTGAAACTGTCTCCAAAGGGCCAGAGCATAAATGCAGTCAGCAAATAGTGTTTATACCTCCGAATGTTCTGCCAGTGTCTGGCAGTCTTTGAATTGGGCACTTTCCTATGTTAGAAGTATTATCTTCAGTGTTTAGTGGCTTAGAATGAATTTGGTTTTGTTCTAAGTTGGCCCATTCCTCTTCTGAAACCATAGAAACTTTTAATGTCTACAGATTCTATGGCATGTGTCTCACTGGGGTCTTTGTTTCCTTCTTTTTGCCATCTGTCTTACTCTCATGGAATTTTACTGCTTTTAGTTTCTTGTTTTCGGTAACATTCCATTTGCCTCCTTTAGTGTTACCTAGAAGCACGGAGGCACAATGTTCCCTTAAATTGGTCATCAAGATTAATTATACTAAAGGGGTTGGTTTTAAATATTCCCTTTATGTATTCACTGGTAGTTGAGTCTGTGAAATTTTTAACACGTACATGGGTTGTCGTTCTCCAGTGCTGTTGCCATATACTATAAAATTGCAGAGGTGTGGAGGCCGTATTTGAGTATTAGCAAATACTTTGGAAAAGTAAGTGATAGAAGTTAATGCTGTTCTATCAAGCATGCACAAGAGATTGCTGTTTTGAAACTTTACAATATGGAAATTTCTGTTTGTTAGGTTGAAAAAGTTAATAAATGGAAGAGAAGACAAGGATGGACCTTACTGCTGTAATTATTATGCTTTATCAGTCAGAATAATCCTTACTGCAGGCATTATGACATGTAACTTTAAGATGTAGTTCTAGAAGCTGCTGGGAAAGAGAAGCAGGATTCCTTTTACAGTGGCTGAGAACAGTTTTGGGCTGAAAAAATTCATAGCTCTCAAGTCTTATCCCCTTTATGCTGCTGAGATGGCACAGCTCTCGTCCATAAAACTGCCAACAAAGCGTTATAAATACTGTCGTGGTTCTGGCTTTTTGTTTGTTAGTTTTCTTTCCACTTCTTTTTAATTAAAAAAGGTGGCACTTGGTTAGGTTGCAAAGTGATTTAAAAAAAATTTAAATGTGACTGTGTTATTGATGTGAGAAGTTCTGTTGCATGATCTTGAAATTCTAGAAGATAATTACTCTAAAATGAGGTTTTATTTCATTTTATCAAGAACTTGGTCTAGAATATTGTTTACTTTAAATATCTTAATTTAGGGAAAAAATGATAAATGTGAATATATTTTTTACTTCTGGTTATTTTATACATACACGTGTGCTTGGAGATTTCTGCCGTGTCAATAAATGAGATGAACAATGACATTTCTCTTTAGGTTTACCTCATTTTTCTTCTGGAATTTTTCGCTCTTGGGGAAGGGATACCTTTATTGCACTGAGAGGTCTAATGTTAGTTACTGGGCGCTATCTAGAAGCAAGGTAAGACTGACTTATACTTATTTCTTACTGGTTTTGCAGGTAGGTAGGAAAAAGGCATGCTCTCAAGCTGAGATGGCACGCAGGCTGTTAGGAACAGTTGATGTGCAGTATAAAACTTCAGTGGCCCTAGTCAGATTTGGGAGTTCTCTCTAAGTGGAATTAAAAATACTACTGAAATTATTCTCTTTTGCTTTCTTAGCACTGATGTGAAGCTGATGTTCTGTACAGATTGTGTCGTTTTACCCCTGTAACACTACTGTTGTCCTTAAACAAAGTGATTGTGTTTCACGTGTACTTGCGTAATAGTTGCTGAGCAATAATTTCAAAATTATTTATTTAAAAATTTGAAGTAGCAAGAGAATACTACTTTAATCAGAAAGGTATGGTTGCATGTCTATCGTGATTTTTTTTTGATTTTTTTTTTTTTTTTTTTAAAATCTAGTATTTGTCTACTAGTACTAGAAATCAGCTAATCGTAGATTCTTACAATCTGGTTTCTGTTTGTAAATGTTTGACCTGACAAATGAGCCAGATATAAGCCAGATCTAGTGGTTTGATATTTCCATTAATCTTTTAATTTGGGTGGAGCTTGCCACACGAGACAAGCAGAAAAATTTGTTGGTTTAAATTGGCCAAATGTACAACAGCATAAATACGTGCTAACTACTACCTTTCTCATGCAGTAAGATCTGCAGCCTACTAGTATGCCTATATTCCCTTTTAAAGCTAGTTGGAATCCACGTTTTCCGCAAGGTATGCGCAACAGTTCTCAGATGAAACTGCTCATAACCTCAGTTGCTGTCACCTCTCTGTATTTTAATAGGAAATTCCCATCTACTCCTGCCCTCTGCCCCCATTCCACCCCACCCATCAGAGTGGATACCAGGGTCATCCTAAACAACGTCAATAAAAACCTTCCCTGTGACCTCGGTGGGATTTAGGTTTAGGTTCTACATCACCACTACCTGTGAAAAAGCAAACTAGCTCTCCCACATTAGCAGATGCTGTATGCTTTGTACAAACTGATTTAAATGTATTCATGTTGGGGAACTTGTAGGGAATGGCTGGCTTTTTATTTAAAAGAAATTCATGCTCAGTGAAGTAACTTGTGGCTTTCAACAGCAGACTTTTGCCACCCGTCTTTAACATTCTGTTTGTCTCCTTCACTTACCTTGCTATTAAGGTAAACTTGCACGCTTTGTACTTAATACTTGGTCCAGTAATGGCCTTAAAAAGTAGCTTAGTCAAGACTGTGTTTTTCTTTTGTTCTAGAAACATCATTCTAGCTTTTGGTGGGACTTTAAGACATGGTCTCATTCCCAATCTGCTTGGCCAGGGGACACATGCCAGATACAACTGTCGTGATGCTGTATGGTGGTGGCTTCAGTGTATCCAGGACTACTGTAAAATTGTTCCAAACGGATTAGACATTCTCAGGTGTCCTGTTTCTAGGATGTACCCAAGAGATGACTCTTCTCCTCAGCCTGCAGGCACTATGGTAACGATCACTTCTGATTTAAGTATTTAATACAACTATACATTTTTAATGGAAGGATATAATTTTTCTAGCTATGAGAACATGTTGCTATCTGTTGTTTATGGTGAAATTTGATTATAGCAGAAGAATTCCATATTTTAGGCCCTTTTCACTACATTTGTATCACATGATTAGACAGGTGCAGGGGGTTGGGGGTGGAGAAAAAAAAATCCTTCAGCTTCTACATTTTTTCTCTGTTTTTGTCTTGAAAAAAATGTCTATGTTAAAAATTGTATACAGTGTATTGCCATTGATGAAGATGCTACTGAAAATGTTACATCACTTTCTTAAGGGTCATAAACTAGAGGCTAAGAATTGCTACTGTTTGCACATTAGATAGAGCCTTTCTACTCGTTCTTCATTTTGCCTTTCACATATCATCCAAACATGCAATCCATCTAGGATCAGCCACTTTATGAAGTAATACAGGAAGCAATGCAACGACACATGGAAGGCATCAATTTCCGAGAAAGGAATGCTGGTCCGCAGATAGATCAAAACATGAGAGATGAAGGTGATGTATATAGAACACTTGCTAGGCCATTCAAAAGATGATGGTTATATTTTGTATTTCTTTTCCTCTAGCTATTGAGAATACTTTCGAAAAATTAATTATGTTTAATGCAACTAGAACTATATTACATTACATTTAATACTTAAGAAGTTCCTAACTTTATTATCGGTAACTGTTTATATGTCATGGTGCGAGTTAACTTTAAATAGAAGTTCACTTTACAAGTACAGTTGCCTTCAGAGTTCCACCTCGGATCTTTTGTTTGGAGGTTTTTGGTTTATTTAGGAGGTTTGGGCTGGGACACGGGGGGCAGCTGGGGTCTTGTTTTGTTCAAAGAATAGACTTCACACATGATATTCTTGCTTGGCAGGTTTTAACGTAACTGCAGGTGTTGACCGTGAAACTGGCTTTGTCTTTGGAGGGAACCGCTTCAATTGTGGCACTTGGATGGATAAAATGGGAGAGAGCGACAGAGCTCGCAACAGAGGAATTCCTGCTACGCCAAGGTACAAAATCCAGGCTTTTACAGGGGATTTTTAAATTTTTTTAAACAGAAATTCTTCTGCAGAACTACTATGCCTTCCACTAAGACATCTGGGAGGCGGTCTCTCAAATGTTCTAAATGTTTCTGCCTACTAAAATGTTAGTGGTAATTTTTTTTTTTTTCTTATTTGAAGAAAAAATTGTGGTTTTTAGCAGGTGAAGCCCTCAGTTTCTGGCATGGTCTTAACTCCATGCAGAATCAACTTTTGAATTCGAGTCGTAAAATGTAATTTAAGAAAAACTGTATACTTGCAGTACTAGCAGTACTTTGTTATTTAGACTTATTAAAGGTGTTACCTATTGATAATCGTTGTGTTGTTTGAATACTTCGATTTAGAATTCAAAAATACCTATGTCATCTAAGTTTTTAAAGTTGAGATTAAACATTTTTAAAAATAAGTGTTTTGCTCTGTGCTAGCAAACTGCTGCAGGCATCCTTGCTTGAGTTTAGTACAGCAGCAGTTTCAAATTGATTGCCATCTGTGGGTGAGAACTGAAGGAAAACATTACCTTGCTTGAGAAGTCAGGCATTTCAGTTGGGAACCGAGAGAGGTTGAGGTACCTGCCCTAAAGAGGCTAAATTGGTGATGCTGGAGAAAAATTTTACATCAAGCAGGCGGTAGAACTCAATATCATATGTGAAACTTACGGATATGATGACCATCTGAATATCACCTGAAAAAAGAAGCAAGCCCAAAAAGTGTGTTTAGCACTTACGTTAATGCTCCGCTTTTGGCTTGAGTAATCTATTATGGCAGAAATACTACTTCAGTTACCAAAGTGCATGTGCAGATGAGAACCTCTGTGTTAAACACAGTTTTAACATCAGAGGATCAAGCTGTTTGAGGCTGATCCTTTTTTCACGTTCTTAATCACTAGTATAAAATTATCTTAAGTCTGCGCAAATTAGCTGTGTATGATAATACCACTTTAAATTTGTCTGTTGTACAGAAAAAAAGTATCTGTTAGCTCATTCCCTGACTCTCGGCTGATAGAAAACTTCACCCATTTTCCACCCTTTCCTCTGTTGTTCCTTCACCAGTTGGGACCCTACTGATCTAAATAAAAGTAAATTGGCACAGTCTGCTTACACTGATAGTTTCTTATCTTATTCTTGGCCCTTCATGAAACTCAGAAGTACCCTATGAAACTGAGGATGCCTAAAAGTGGCAGATAAGCTTCAGCGTAGAGGAAGTTAAGATACACATCTAGGGGAAAATAGTCTAAACCCCATGCCTACGCAGCTCAGGGAACTGAGCTACAACACAGGAAGGAAATCTCAGTCATCGGTAGCTTTCTGAAATCCTATCTTGGCATACAGCAGCAAAGATAATAAGAAATAATAATGCTGCCTGTAATCAGTAAAGGTTTTTAGAACAAGGCAGAGGACACCATTCTGCCTCTTTGTGAAACCTCGCACCTGCAAGATGCACTCATATTTTGAGTGTTACACGTAGTGCTGGTCTCAAGAAGGACATGGTAAAGGCTGGTACGGAGAAGGGCAGCTAAAACTCAAAAGGATGGCCTTGCACGGAGACACTGGGATGTCTAAGGACTCTTCATTTTCAGGAGAATATGGGTGAGAGGTATGACTGATGTTTAGAAAATCTTGAGAGTAGTGATGATGGAGCTGTTACTCACAAAACACTGCAATACTGTAGAACTTTGGGATGCTTATATAAGAGAAACATGGGAATAGTAGGAGAATAGGGAAAAATAAAGTGTCTAAATAAGATACTTGCAGATTTCTTTTTTCAGTTACTTGTTGAACTTTAATAGCCTTCTTAAAGTAATTATTGGGATTTTTTTAATCATTATTATTTTAGAGATGGCTCTGCTGTGGAAATTGTTGGCCTGTGCAAGTCGGCTGTTCGCTGGTTGCTGGATTTATCTGGGAAAAATGTGTTTCCATTCCGTGGAGTCACTGTAAAAAGACATGGTAAGAAAAGGCACATCTCGTCTCATAATTGTATTACTCAAGTATAAAAATAAACGATGAAATGGTGACCATATAGCATCAGGGATGATTACCAAACTACACAAGAAGTTTTAGAGGGAAAAGGGGGAAAACTTGGGAAAGTATTTTGTGTGATTAAAATCTTTTGTTACTACAAAAATTTATTCAATATTTCAAACATTGTATTCCATGTATTAAGGTGTGGATTACAAAGGCATTTTGGAGCCTAAGTACCATTTCTCAGAATGGATATGATAGGATTATTATGTGTTACAATGATACACATCATTCATTGCAGGAACGCTAAGTAAAATGACACGAGACACTTCTTTTTTTTCTTCAATATTCACAACACAGAAAACCACTTTTTGTGAATATTTAGGTAAATATCTGTAGGGGTCCCTGCCGTTTCAGAGGGATACTGCTGCGGTTACAAAGTTACTTCACTTTGAGCTTACCCAGCCCAAGTGAATGCACCTGACCTGTAAAGCCTTTATACTCTTCAGTAAAGGATAATATTGGAAAGCAATTAATTTAATGATCCTTATAATCTATTTTAGAAAATGTGAACGTAAGTTGTTTTGGTTGGGTTTTTTTTTTTTCTGTCTTTCCCAGACAGTACAGATTCTTAGGTCATGAACTTACCTGTCACTTCAGGACTTCTTAAAATCTATGGCTAGAGTAAGACCCTTCAGAATTCAGTGCACAGCAATATTATAATCCGTAGATGTAGAAATAATATTTATAGGTCTTACCTTTTTTGTTCCAGAGTCATAAGCAACTTTTTTAGAGTCAATTTGATGTGTGTATACTCCCTTCTCTTGTTAATGTCATGTAACTGAGTTTAAATTCCATTCATCTACTGCTGAATCTATTTCAAAAGCAGCCTTAATTCCTATTCATGATTTATGCCTTGTTTCTTAATAGGCTTAGTGTTAGAGCTTCTAGGCTTTTTATTCTTCTGGCAATACCGTGTTTCAATTTTGGTAGTATTGTCCTTTTTGCTGTATTCCAGTTGTAGTTTAAGAAAAACAGGTGATACTCCTGTACTCACCCAACCTAAGACTAATGTACAGTTCTTTACTATTTTTGTTTCTTTCCCAAGAGCATTGCTTATTTAAGATGCATGCATGTCTAGTCAGGAAGATATCCCTAGCACAATTCTGCTAACTAAAACCTGACGTTTTTCTGGTCTCACTTGAAGTTTTAGCGAGCCGTTCCTGTGAACGGTAGAATTGGCCTAAGCATGGGGAATCACCAGCTGGAGAGAGGTGATCCTAGGTCTGCTCGTGTTATGTTAAGTGTCGGGAATTCAGGAAGAGAAAGCTTTTTAAAGTGACACTTATCCTAATGTTTTGAAGTCTCAAAAATAGCAAGAGTATGTATACCAAGTACTGTAAAAGAGTTGACATGTTACCATGCTGAGATGTTAATTATATGTTTTAAACTTAATTAAATATTTACTATAGATCACAGTGCCTCATACTGTGTGCTCCTACCTAACTCAAGTTAGAAAATGTTGTGTAAAATAAGTTGTGCATGCCTTGGAGTTGGATCTGCAGAATAACTCAATTTCTAGATAATAACTTTTTGCAGTGCTACTATGGCCTTTATTGTGTTAGGAGTATTTTAAGTAAAACTTCAATAAGCAAAACAGTAAAAATAGACATGAGCATACTTCTGGTGTTAGCACTGCAGCTGTTTTCAGAAAATAAAACCTGTGTGTAACACCTTGCAGGAAAGGAGGAGACTATCACATACGAAGAGTGGAACAGAAAAATTCAAGGACACTTTGAAAAGCTGTTCTTTGTCTCTGAGAACCCAGCAGATCCTAATGAGAAACATCCAAATCTCGTTCACAAACGTGGAATTTATAAGGACAGCTATGGAGCTTCAAGTCCATGGTGTGATTACCAGCTCAGGCCAAATTTTACAATAGCAATGGTTGTGGTAAGTGAGGGGTTGGGGGGAAGCGTTTGCACTTAATTTTCTTTATTTGCATTGTATGGTTCACCTCCATGGTATTGTATCAGGAACATACATTGCTTAGAATAACTTCTTGAAAGCTTTTCTTTTCTATGTTTTTACTACTGGTTCGTCTTGAAGTATCTCCTAAAAAATACATCCTTGACAGGACTTAACTAAATGAAACTGCTGTGCAGTGCATAGCTAGGATAAATTTGCAGTGTTCACTGTATTCAGAATGTCTTTTAAGGTTAGGTCTGGGAGGCCACTTTTCCTGTCAAATTAGCTAAAAAGTATGGGTTGTTTGTTGTCTTTATCGGGCTCATAAAGAGTTTCAGTAACAATTCTTGGCAAGTGCTTTTAAAATAAAAATAAAATTAAGAAAAAAAAGCACTGGGTGGCTTCTGTCCTCTTCCTTACTCTGACTTGTAGGTTACAGAAGTTGATTCAGTAATGCAAAACTTGGGCTTTTTGTGGTCTTCTACGTTTGTATACGCAGTCTTACGTGTGTACATGCGCAGTGTTTACTCATTAAATCTTTATTATTTTATTAGGCACCTGAGTTGTTTGCACCTGAGAGAGCTTGGAAAGCTCTGCAGATAGCAGAGGAAAAACTGCTTGGTCCATTAGGCATGAAAACCTTAGACCCAGAGTAAGTATAGTAGCAATGAGAATAAGTGTTAATTACAAAACATGACAGTGGGTGTAGTATTTCATTAAAATCCTTGTATATACCTGTGAAATAAGGCTGCAATAAATACTTCCAGAACAATTATTTTGCTCTTCTAAAAGTCCGTGCAGTTGACTTTATTGATGTAGACAATCACCAGGTGGTTTTGGATGCCACACAGTAAGCAAGTCAAATTTGGTATCATAAAAGAAGCTGAATTTGCATCTTCATACATACATACATATGATACAGTGCACAGCACTACAGTTTGAGAAAAAGCATAAGGGCAACACTGTGAATTCAAGTCATTCCAAGACTTTAACCGTTTTCCTACTCGTTTAAACTGTATTTGGAATTCCATTGCCATGTAAAATACAGGACCTGGTGGAAACCTCCCTAACTTAACCATTGTTACATGTAAATGCCTTGACAAATTTTTGGTTCATTTCTGCTTTACATTTTTATGCATCATTTTTGGTAAGGCTTTGTTTGCATAATATTTTTTTTTTTCTTTCTTGCAGTGATATGGTTTATTGTGGAGTATATGATAATGCTCTTGACAATGACAACTATAATGTAGCCAGAGGTTTTAATTATCACCAAGGACCTGTAAGAGCCAGTTTCTTCAATTTTAGAAAAAGTGCTGTCACCTTTTCAAACTGACAGTAATAATAATAATCTTTTCATTCTTTGCTTAGGAATGGCTGTGGCCAATTGGATACTTTCTTCGTGCCAAATTGTACTTCTCAAAGTTGATTGGTCCAGAGATATATGCAAAAACTGTAGTTATGATTAAGAATGTTCTGTCTCGCCACTATGTTCACCTTGAAAGGTAAGACAACAAGTAACGCAGGTTCAAAATGCTCATTCAAGCTCGTGGTAGCCAAAAACCTGAAAACTGAAGTAGATTTCAGTTATTAAAGAACATACTGTGTCTGTAGGACAACAGCCCACTAGTCATGGTTTTCCGTTTCCTACTACGATAATCTTGTAAAAGGTTTTAAAATTAAATGTTCTTTTAATTTCAGTGCATAAGCTAACAATACTCATTTGTTTTTTCTTTTATCAGATCATCCTGGAAAGGGCTTCCAGAACTGACCAATGAAAATGGCCAGTATTGCCCTTTTAGCTGTGAAACTCAGGCCTGGTCGATTGGCGTTATCCTTGAAATCCTTTATGACTTGTAAAAGTTCATTTTGATTGATTTGATGAAACTTCTGTGGTCTTATTATTGGGCATAAATGAACACTTGGCTTATACTGCAAGGGAAATGTCCTGTTCTGCACAATCACTTAAGCTGTGTCCCGACTTTCAAAGATGCTGAGCGCCAGCAGCTCCTATGCCCTATAACTGCGTGGGGCTTGGCTTGTTTTTTTGAAAATCAGGCCATGACAATAAAACAAAACTGCAGTGCACACTTGATGCAGAAACTTTTAGTAAGGAGCAATTTTAAGAATATGCACAAACTTAATTTTAAGAAGCTTTGGTTTTTTTAGATTTTTTCAAATCAAAATCTTAATGTAACAGTGAGGTGGCTCTTCCCTGAGCTAAAAATAAGTAGCACAGATCACGTGTCTCTTAAAGAGTAAATGGATGTTTTGCAAATGCATGCTTAAAGGAGAGTAGACTAACCTATAGCTTTGAGTTTGGTATGCTTTGTGCTATAGCACCACACATTAATGAAGGCATAATATGTTGTCTCTCTGAACTGTACTATGGGGAATTTTTTTGTGTGTGTTCAGCGGAACACTCCATTAAGCAACCACAGAAATAAAGTTTACGAATACTGTAATAAACCAACCTTTCAAGTTCTATATAAAATTTTCAAAAACTTTAAACTACTTTGAGAGTTAACGCCAGCAATAATGAAGTAATATCCTATGCTAATCCATATTTAAATGTATTTAAATACTGTGGGCCACGCAGCAAATCTATTTCTTCATTTCAATCTTTTTCCACCATGAGGGATTCACAAGTACCATGTGCATACAGTGCATAGCCTGTATCTTAGGGGAGGCCAAAGATACAGAAGTCAGTGTGCTTGACTGCTTAATTAAATGAATTTATTGAAGAGGTATGGTCACCTCAGCCCTTGATTCTTAGGAAAATCCTAGCTCTACTGAAGCAGGTGGAAACACTTAACGTCAGTGGGAAGAGATACTAGCCCACCACCAGAGAAGAGAGGATAAGGTTTCTAGGCCTTTTGAAATGACACCACTAAGAATAAGTATGCTACCTCTATGTGTTGTTCTTTGGGAACAGCATCCAGTGAACACAATGCAAAACACATTGTATGTTCTTTCATATTTGGATGCCTGCATGCCCTTATAGAGTTCAGTTTAGCGTTCCCAAACCGAAACATGGTTGGCAGAAGTGCAGTTGGTAATTCTCAACTCTCTAATTCATGTGTCTTTTCCATCTTGATGCAATAAACAGGCAGAGAGTGAGGCTGACTCCCACATCACAAGGGGGGGAAAGCAAAACTGATACTGCATTTCTTAATGTTAGACAACATATGCTGAAAAAATTATACACGGGATGTAATTACAATGTACTAATAACACGTAGGTCAAGATTTTATTATATCTGTATTTTAAAGCTTCCGTACCCTGTCTAAAGAACAGTGAAAGCGTGCTGTCTTTTTCAAGGAGATGTGTTAGATAGATGCATTTACAGGCAAGTTAATAGGCTGCAGGCGGATGAATTGTAAGAAGTGGCTATATTCACACTCTTTATTGGAAAGGTTAATAAGTACTTGACCTCCCTTGCTGAAGCGTTCGGTACTTACAAGCTATGATTAGGGAAGGTCTATATTGTACCTCAACTTTTGAGCAGCTGCAGTACATGGGTGGGGAAATGTTTATTTTCTGGACACAATGCATGAGAGATGTCATTTAATCAGAAACGTTACTGAAATGTCAGCCACAGATTACTTTTTTAATGTACAAGAGGCATATAAAGTATTTTTCATAACATACTGAACTTTCCAAAATTCTTGATGTGATATTGAGGTTTATGTCTTACTGTATCACTAGCTTTTTACTGTTTTCCTAGATAATTATTTCTTGTTTATTATTTCAAGGTATGTTTTCTAGCTGCTATGGTTTAGAAAGCAGGAGCACTATGGCAGAATAAATTGTTCTTACTTGATGAAAACATTTTAAAATTGGAAGTGCAGCTTAAGAGCTATGACTGTTGAAACAGATTTCCGCAAGGTTTCAAATTATATACATTGGCAATAACAGTGTTGGAAAAAGAAACGTGAAAAGTTATTCATCAAAATCTTCCTACATTATTATAGATGACTTTCCACTGTTTTGCAAACTGCACTGATGGAGACTGCATATTTGTCACTGCTAGTTTTTTTTTTTCTATTTCAGTAGTAACATCTTAAAGATAAATCACTGCTGTGTACACAAAAATATACATTATGGAACTTCTAAACATGCCCACTTACAATGTTGCTTCTGCACTGATTAGTTGAGCATAGTTTTAGTGACAGACTTTTTTTTTCAAAATAGGAAAAAAAATTATCATGTTGGTTGACTTTGCTGTTAAGTAGCAACAAAAGTAAGATTTGAGGTTATAACTGTTGGGGAGGGTGGTTTGTTGGGGTTTTTTTGGGGGGGTGGGTTTTTTTTTTTTTTTTTTTTTAAATCATAAAGCTACTCAACAGTTTGTCAAGCCAGAGAGTTTAAAATGAAGAGGGAAGAATAAAAATATACTGAAGTCATTATCCCCTAAAAATAGCCGACTTGCAGTTCAGGATCAGTCAAGGTTATTTTCATTCATTAGTATAATTTATATTAACACTCAAAAACTTGTAGTAATGCAAAGTTACAATCAGTACAATATGTTTGAGAAATAAACGAAAGAACTTAGTAAGAACTGTGAATCCTTTGTGTTCCAGTGGCTGTTCCTTGATCTACATGGTATCGAGACATGGTTTTTGTTGTGGTTTTTTTATTTTTTCCATCCTCCCAGTTGTAATTTTGACCGTTGCCAGTGTTCGTACCGCTAATTGCTCTTGGTTTACTCAGAGATTATTAACTTGAGAATTCAAGTAAAATAATGTATCATTCTCGCACTGCATGTTGTAATGTAAAATGGAAAGATGAGTTTTACATGTGTCTGTCTAGCACAGCAACAACTGATTTTAGAAAACGTCATTATTCATTTATTTCTGAAATGCACAAAATAAAATTCTTCAGACAGTGGACCTTTTTATGTGGTGGTTTGGAAAATGCTGAACATTAGAGATGATGCTACTCATTTGGTTGTTGGCGATTTTGCACACATCAGAGAGATCATGAGCTCCTCCAGTCAAATATTAATTAAAAAAAGTGCTAACAACAATAACTCATTAAAAAAAATACATAAAAATCTGGGCATAGGGCTCAAGTTTATGTTTGCGTTGGTCTGCTGTCTCAGCTGGGTTTGGGTGGGGTTGGGCTAGAAGAGCTCTGCATGTCCCTTCTGCTATAAATTTTTATATATTTATAGGTCATGATCTTGCAGATTCTCCAAGAGAATAGACCTAAGATATACTGATTAACAGCCATCCAAGTGATACTCAGTTATTAGTTAACTTTCTGTGCAAAATTTCGATCCCTATAGAGAAGGGATTTCACTTTCCAGATCTGCTTTGTAAAATCAAAGTCTCACAGCACAGGTGACTGTGATAGAAGGTGTTTTGCAACTACCCCATTTCATTGCATGCTTTATAAAATTAGGATTTATCTAATCCCCTATTCAAGCATTTCCTTGAAGAAGGTAATTTCTATTGTTCTCTTGTATATAATACTTCAATTAAATATCCCATTGAAAAATTGTTAAGGAACTCTAGATAGGAGCGGTTCCCGAGTTGCAAGGAAGTGGGGGAGAGCTGGTAACCTCAGAGCTCCCAGCTCTGAAACCTCAAGGTACCTCAAGGAATAAATGGATGAAGTGTTAGTGGTGACTGGGCAGGTTTTGCTGAAAGCTCCTTTTGAGATTGCAGATAGCAATTTGGGAAACCTTTATGTCGGGAAAGCTGAGATTGCAGATAGCAATTTGGGAAACCTCTTTAAGTCAGGAAAGTTGAGATTGCAGATAGCAATTTGGGAAACCTCTTTAGTCAAGAAATGTGAGATCCACCCATGTTGTTGTAGGTCACCCTAGAGAGGCAGCTGATCTCATCGCCTGGGAAAGGGCTTCCCCTTTCCAGGTGGCGGCGGGCTGCCCACCGGCCTGAGGGGGCTCCCCTGGGCGAGTCGTGTCACCTCGGCACCCGGCGGTGGGAAAGCTGCGGGGCCGCTGAGGGGAACGCTGCCGGGGCGGGAAAGCTGCGGGGCCGCTGAGGGGAACGCTGCCGGGGCAGGAAAGCTGCGGGGCCCAGCGCCATGTGTGTGCCACGAGCCTACACGCCCGCCCCGGGAGGTGAGGCCTGCGGGGGCCC
>NW_009269998.1:2238235-2244651 GCF_000687185.1 Egretta garzetta
GGGGCAGAGGGCGGGAAGCCGCGCCTCAGCGGCATGTGGAGCAGCGCTGGGTGGTGATCAGGTTGGTAGGGAAACAATTAATCGTAACCATGTGCTCAAACTAGCCTTTAACTGCATCTGGCATTCGCTGCGGCTGCTGCGTACTGCGCATCAGTTTGCTTTTAAAAGGTTATTTGGGTTACCTTCCTGAGCAAACGTCCCTTGGCAGGCGCAGCCCGTGCATCTTTCCGTCCAGCCGCAGGGCAGAGGGGTGCCTCATAATTCAGGAGCAGCGACTGGCAAAACACAGCCCTGCCAGAGCGTGGCGAGCCCAGTCATTTGGAGAAATCTCGTAAAACCGCGTGAGGAGCTGTTCAACACCTACCATGGGTGCAGCACCCTCCGGGGTGATGAGCACTTCATTACAGGTGAGCTCCTCTACCAGGAAAACAGGTGAAACTTGCCCTGACTGACAGAAAACTTTTTTTTTTCTTAACATGCCTGTAAACAGTAAGAAGGAAAATGGGTTCGCCTATGAGTATTTGGTTTGTTGTGCAAACTTCGCAGCTTATACACCTGCTGTTTTAATGCAGCAGCATGAGGGAGGCCTCAACCCAGACAGTTATTCACAGCCTGTGGGACTGACCTGTGTGTTTGGTTATTTCGCAGAAGGCGCTTACTAAATTAAAGCAGAGGCTTCCTCGTTCTGAGTTTTGCATAAAAGTGCAACTGTCCAAGCGGAGCAATGCCCATTGAAAGCAGGGAAAGGGAACATTGATTTCAGAGCATGAGCAGCATGTACAATCCTGAACAAGCTGCAACTTCTTCATTATTTTAGTAATCATTGTGTCTTGTAGTGTCCAACTCCAAAGCAGAATTAGCATGCAAACCTGCCAGTGGTAGGAAAACGAACCTGGAAGCAATATAGAAAGAAAACTGTGTTCCTGGTTGGTAGTCAGGTGGCATTAGCCATCTGTGCTGTTGCAGTCTCCTGAGTTTCTGTAGGCACTTGCACAGTCCTGATGCCTGTGATGTGTTTGTCTCATTGGGTAATGCCTCCTTGAATCTGTTTCTTTCAGCAATCCTTATCTGTGATCTCTGTGCCACCTACAACATTTCATCCACAGGTGGCTGTTCACCCTGTATAATAATCTCAGAGTACTATGCAGATGAAGTTTGGTATCATCGACTATATTGGACAAAGAGTAAAATTGTTCACCTCGAGTCACGTATGTTTATGTAATTTGTGAGACCCAGAAGCACTTCCTTTCTCTGTGTCCGTGTCTGTGCCACAGCAATATCTCAGCACAACTTCATCTGGAGACGCTATTCTCCCTGTAGTGCCTTTTTTGCAATGAGACTGAAAGCTGGCCGTGAAAGAGGAGACTTGTGCTGCAGCCTGGCAAGGGTCTTAAAATAGACGACCCAGGCTCCAAGTACTGATAGAGGTAAGCTCCTCATATTAAATTTCCTAACAAACAGAGAGTCCTATATTTCTAAGTCTGACTTTGCCAAATAAACTGTAGCCTAATTTTGTGTCATAATGAGAAATGTAAGACGACATCTTCTAATCAGTTCTAAAGGAAGAAAGATATTTGCAGTCACTTAGGGCTCACAGACTTGTTAAAGCATGATGTTTGAAAGTGGGGTTAGATGATAATAGTGGAAGTCGTCTTTTTTTTTAAAGTGTTTTTTAGAGTCGCGAATGTATAAAAATTTAGGAAACCTGAAAGAAAGATTTGTTTCTTGCAAGTGACATCTCAAGGGAAAGGTTTCTACAAAATGAACAACCTGTTCTTTTGTGGGGTACATTTAGGAGCTGGTTTTTAAATTTCTTTGTAATTGTTCTTACAGCCATTGTCTATAAGGTTCCTACATACAGCCTAGACCTGGAGAGTGGTGTCTGCTCTAATATGCAATGAAAAATTGGTTCCAAATGCAAAAGTAAGGTTCACAGCTGCTTGTATAACACCCTGAAGAGTAGCAAAATAATGGCGTAATATTGTCTTAGCAAAGCAGTCACTGGAGGGCATTAGTAGGTTTAACAATTGTGGAGATGTTTTGTAGTATTATGCCTAAGGAGAGTTTGGAGTAGAATTTTTAAATAAATTGGTCTATAACTTTTGTGAATGTGAACGATTGATTTAAACATCACGGGCGACATGTTAGAAAGGATCTTACTTGTACAGTAACCTGGAGACTAGCACAGTGCGATGGCTGGAGGCAAGCATCTCAGTAGAAAGTTGGGGATGATAGATGGGGCAAGAATGCAACTTTTTATCATAGCTGAAAAATTAACGTTTCCCGCTTCATAGCAGAGGGTGGCGTCAGTTCGCCACCCTCCGTTGTCAGGCTCATGTGAAGACTAGGCTGGACCATTCAGTTCTCTGTTCTTCCTTCTGAGAAAGTCTATGTGTTTCTGTATGGCCACACTGGTGTCTCTGGAGTTTTGTAACTAAGTCTCCATTCCCGCAGGTCAAATTCTTAATGGCTTTTTTAGATGTTTAGAAAATGTTTCGGTAATATATTCCCGTGTAGGGGAAGAGGAAAGGAATAAGTCTTTGACAGTTTGGTATTTTAAAGTGATGATTGAAGCTGATGAACAGATTTCAGTATTAAAAAGTTCAGGAATTTGGCTATTTTATTGCAACATTCAAGAATCAATTTATCTCCTAAAGAGTGGGGAATGCTAGGATATGAAACCAGGTGTATGTTAGGCGTTTGTTTATTATCGGTGTTGTAGTTCACCTCATGAGTCTATAACTGCTCACATTCATATCTGTCCCCTCGTATATTTTGTTTATGTTCAAATAAACTTAATGTGAAAACTGAAAATCATTCTGCCTGGGTGATCTTTCATTATAACTGTGGTTATTTTAACCTAAATATTTTATTACATGGATTTTTTTAATGTCCTTCAACTTGCACGCAGCATTTTTCTGGGGCATCAATTGCAAACAGTGAGGCTAAAAATTATGAAACTGCAATTGAAAATCAATAATTTGGCACTCAGGAAAACTGAACAGTGATTGAGTTGCCAGAGTTTGCTTTGAACACCTTTGTTCTTGCAGAGTATGAAAGATTTGTAGGCCTGAGATTTATGTTGTGATATTGTGGTTAAAGATAATTGTAAGTCTGTACTCTAGGAATGAAGGCCGGTAATGGAGAAGTCTAGGTGAGAATACCAGCAGTAGGAAGGAATCTAGATGGACTCAGGCACTGAGACATGGTAGGAAAGAAGAGTAAAAAGAGTGGTATGAAATGGTAGATCATTTTAAGTGGCTCAGAACAGCTTTATATAAAATACAATACAAAAGAAAAAATACAGAATCTGCAGCTGAAAAAATCCAGGTGCATCTGTCGTACAGCTTGAAGTTCTAGCTACCAGCTTTACATGTTTTTAACAGGCTACATTTTCTAGCAGTTATTCTGGTTGCTGAAGCTGGGTAGGAACACCACATTTTCCAGGTAATTTTGTAATCTGTAAAGCCTATAATCACACCTACTGTGAGAGCTATCAAAGAGGTGGGTTTGTTTGCTTGTAATGGCTGGCTGGCTAGTACCGCTCCAGGTCTCTCCCCAGGCCTCTGGGGGCCATACGGATGCCTTTGGTACAGTTAGGTTACGCCGGAGCTTTTCCGGAGGCCTCCAGGCACTGATGGGTTCCACTTAAGCACCAGATTCTGTTATCAGCCGGATCAGAATAAATAGAGGGTCATTTAATTTCCATGCTGTGAGTAATTGCAACTTTACTTTTGCATAATTTGGGCTCTAGACAGTTTATACACCTTTCCAAACAGCAGTTAAAAGTAGAAATCAGAAGTATTGATACTGTAAACATTTGCTTGTCCCAGGGTGGGGAGCCTACACCGTGACCAGATACATTGTCACAATAGGTTCTTTAAAGTAATCATACATATGGATTTTCTGCTTTCCGTGAAATAAAAAGTCGGTACCTTTGTGGGAATCTAAACAGGACAGACTTTGAATTCTGCTGTATTCCCAAAAAGCTGGTAGAGCTTTGTTCTTCGTATTTATCAAATTGGAGAAAACATTCTCTGCAAGAATACTAAAACAAAAAGCTAGTTGATAATAAGTTGTATGCATTAGTAGGGGTAGACAGGTGTTCCTGTTATTATTATTTTATTTTTATTATTATTCCTGTTATTATTACTATTTCTGTCATGGTTTCACAGCTGACCTTTACACAAAAAATACTTAAAAATGTGACAGGTTTGGAGATTTTGTGCTTGTGTTGTTAGAAAGTTTTGTTCCGTCTCTGCAGGACGATTGACTAGAGAGGTTTGAAAGTTACAGTAGTCAAAAAGTAAATGTTTATTAGTTTAGTAGCTGAGATAAGAAGTAATTAAACCTTTCTTCAAAATTTTAGCACATACTTTTTATCCGTGATGAAGTAATTGTTCTAAACTGAGTGTTACTGTTAAGTGTCATCTTGCTTCCTATCCTTCTCCCTGATCTCATTTAACATAAATGGCCCCACTTAATTGCAGGGGGTGGATGTTTCGATCTCTGCTGCCAGAGTTCAAATTATAAAGCACTTAAGTGCTAGTTGAGAGGGAGAGCTGCAGCACTGCTGTTCAGAAGAGAGCCTCTTAGAAGGCAGAACCTCTCTTTGTGTTTCGGTCCCTGCGTCAGTGCTTCAATTTTAACTTCAGACTGATCGTGCAGAGAGCAGCCTACTGTTTGGTGGCTAGTGAATCCTTCAGGGAAGCCAGAGATACCGTGATGGTTAGGGCAGGGTAGGAGAGAAAGGGAGAAGGGCTTCTGGGAGGACACCGAAGGGTGTTCCCTCCGCTGTGGAGCATTTCAAAGGGAGGAGGCAGGAGAGAGAGGGAGTTCTGGCATGTTGTGTGGCTGCATGCAATCAAAATTTGTAAAGCATTGGAACGGGCTGCCCAGGGAAGTGGTTGAGTCCCCGTCCCTGGAGGGATTTAAAAGCCGGGCAGATGAGGTGCTTAGGGACAGGGTTTAGTGGTGGGATGGCAGGGTTAGGGGTGGGATGGCAGGGTTAGGGGAACTTTTGGGCTTGATGAGCTTAAAGGGCTTTTCCAACCTAACCGATTCTATGATTCTATGAAAATGATCAGAAGGGGGAAGCTGCAGTTTAACGTTAGTCTAGGCCCACTGGATGGTCTGTATGACCCTGTCTTTCAGTCTTTCAGGAAGGCAAAAGTAGGAAGCTGTTCAGAGTTGGACAAATTCTTTTAAAAAGACAGTCTCCGATGCACAGCAGACCAAGGATTCAGGAATACTGCCAACATTCTCTTTCTTTTCTTCATATTTTGTTTTGTCATTTTTGGAATAAATGAGAATATTGTCTAGGTTGTACTGTTTGCCTTGATTTTTCGTGGTCCTCTTCTGAAAAAATGATCAAATGTAATTTAAAAGCCTACTGTTCAACAGTATTATAAGGTTTATTATGTTGTAGAGGTTTTGAAAAAGAACAGGCGTTTTATTTTAAGTGTTATTTGTGGTGTTTAACTGTACAGCAACATCTTAGCTCATCACATTCATGTTGTGCAAAAGAAAAACAATTTAACATAGTTTTTGCTGGACTAACAAGAGGTCTGTTTTTGTTTTCAACTACAAAGCCTTTCATCAGATTTTGACAAGTAAATTAGTTTTTAATATTTAACTCTCTAGCTGTATCTATTTTGGATTCTGCTATCCTGTATAATCTCTCTGAAATTATTAAATTGATGTTGCTTAAACTTCCTATAATAATGTTGCATTTAAGTAATCACTTTTATCTCTCTTTTTTTTATAGATTAATTCTGAGATGAGGCAGCTGAATGCAAAAAGCGGGGACTTGGGTTACAGTTTATGAGAAACCTTTGCAAAGAAACTTTTTTCAACAATTTAAAAATTTAGGTTTATTTTTAAATTAATTTAGGTGGGTTTTTTCTAGTTTTCATATACTGTAAGCAAATTAAAAAATATTGTTTTGTTCAACAGGAAGCACACCATTCCACCTGGAATAAAATAATTCGTGTGTGAGACTCAAGAAAAAGTCAGTAAAATTAAGAACAACAAGAGTATTCTCAAGTTTTCATGGAGTGTCCATTAATGTATGGGCTGAGGCTGTACAACAAAGGTAATCTGCAGTCTGTTACCATGATGGTAATAAATGTAAGAATTTAAGAGTCCCTTTGTTGGACACAGCTGTCCATGGAGTACATTTCCAGATCCTGGAAGATGGAGGAGGAGGAGATGGTCGTGGTCAAAATGTAGTTTGATTTGGAAATCCTGCCAACTGCCTGGTGAGATTGGTACTCCTAAGTACATTATGTCCCTTTTTTCTGTCTCTCCAACTGCGTAGCATGTCTTAGCAGGCATCACTGTCCCAGGGCTCTGGTGATGTGGTACGAAAGTGGAATAGTAGTCTGATTAGGAATTCTGGACCACAGAAGGGAAGA
>NW_009269998.1:2244699-2250399 GCF_000687185.1 Egretta garzetta
TGAGGAACTAATTGTAACCATGGATGTGTTTCCAAACTTATTTCAGTTGTCATCTGGTTTTCACTTCCGTAAAATAGATAGATACTTTTTCGTATTGAAATCTCAGGGGGAAAAGAACCCCTGTAAAGGGTAAAAAAACCACTTTCTACCCGACTGCAGTAAAAAATCTGCATTCTTTTGTCAGCCCTATTTCTAGCTCTTCAGCCAGTTCACTGTGGTGTCTTGAAGAGGACTCATTTTCTCTATCCTTCACGTTTCTTCAGTATAGCTAAAATACTACTGTGAATTTCACCCAGAAAGCATCAAAATCACTGGAAACATAAGTGCTACATCAAACTCTAAGATTTTATGTGCTTGAGCTTCACATTTTAAAGTCTTTTGATGTAAGTAACTCATAATAGTAATTACTATAATAGTAACTTTTGTCTTATAAAGTTAATTCTCTGCGTTCTCTATTTAATTTGCTCTAATTATATACTCAGTGTACTGCTAATAAATATATGCTTTCAACATGTATATATGTTTGATGTATATATGTTTTCAAACATGGATGAAAACAGTAGAAGTCAAGGATACTACAGCATCTTTAGCATTTTTTAGTATTAATGCTTTGTTGAGTATTGCATGACATTACAATTTTGGCATGAAACTCCAGACATGAGGATGCTTTGAAATTCTAAACAGTTGTGACAGTAAATCATACACAACAATCACACCAGTCTCTTTCCAATGCTAACAGTTTAAGGGTTGCTCCGAATTATTAACTGAAGAGACATTTGCACAGTATGTAGGTGTCCCTGTGGCCTGAACTTCCTTTCTTGGAAAACGGTGACTGCTGTACCGTGAGAACTTGTGGTAGCTTCAGGACATGCAGAAGTGGATGACAGCTAGCGCTAGCTGGTTAGCACTCTTCTTTTTGGAAAGTTTTGATTTTTGGTTTCCTCATCCATCATTTGCACTGCCCTCTCCAGTTAATCAGCAACCATTTTCTGCTGATCACAAGCACGCTGCCAGCCGAACTCCTACTTAGCCTGAGCTGGTATCTTCTAAGCAAAGAGCCACAGATTTTGCTGCTGCTGTTAGGTGTGATCTTTAAATATTGCTGCTTCCATTGCTGGTGGAACTATTAACAGAAAAAAACCCTCCTCTTGTTAACATATTCATGAGGGGTGTCTGGTAGCTGGCAGTATTCTTACAGAGTGACAAATTCAGCAGAACACAGCCATTTAAAAACAGGAAGTCAAGAATTAAGTTTCCCATCCATGCAGTGTTAATTCTGCCTGCTCAGATCGCTCCCACGGTGTACCAGTGACACTAACGTTTGGCTGAGCGCTGCACTCAGCAGGAGCTACTTATATCTGCCCTGTCATCAGGACTGCCATGAGAAGTGGCAAGGCCTCGTATTCACCCTCCATATGTGCTTGATATGTAATCCTACTGTACACGTGCCAGGGATTATACAGCAGTTTACACCATGCCCAATCTCACGATGCTTTGCGGTAGGCCTGAGGGTCTGCTTGTGTATGTGCCTTTAGATTTCACTCCCTATAGTTAAATATGTAGTTTTACAGAACACCTTATCTCCTAAAGTTTACAGCTCCTTTGCTCTCACATCTGTTATTACAATTACTGTTTCTCTATAATTACCGTCGCTACAAGGATGCTATTCTTTTGTGAAAGGGTGATGTTAAAAAATAGTCTGTCTTTCATACTGTGGATAACATCACATTAAGCTTGAAAGTCTTTAAATTAATGGGTTATAATAAAAGAATACTTCTCCATAAGGATGGTTATCTATTATAATTGCATTCAAATTTATTGCAAAAAAAATAATGCATTCTGTAAGGAATCCGTTTAATAGAGTGAACTTCAGATTGGAAGAACTCAAGAAAATTAATTTGCCAGTCCTCATAGTGTTCTGACAGCCAAAAGGAGGCTGGGCAGCAGATCCTTAGCACAGAGCAAAAAATACTAAAAAATGCTGGAAGAGTGAGAGGCCTTAAAAGTTATATTTGCCAGACATGCCACACACTAACTTATTGCCCTGGCTTCCTGTAGTTCCAGTCATGACAGGTCTGGCACAGCTGTGAGGGACCCTGTAACAAAACCAGCCGTGACATTCAGCTGGTTCTCTCTGGAACCATCATAACAAAAAAATCCCAGCGAAGACCAGTAGTGGCCTATGACCTGCACTCAGAGCACAATCCAGCACTGCACTAAAAAGCCTGATTTCCACTGCTTACTACTAAGAGTATTTATCTCCAACTTATTACCATTTACCTTCATTAATAAAAGCTGCAGAACACGGTGTCATCTTACAACATCTTACTCACAGTTGAATCTGCTATTTTCAGGTCTTCAAAGTGCTGTGTTTAGCATTAATGTAAGTCTACAAGTTGTAGCAAGAGCAGGAATTTGTGCAATGTGGAAAGCTAATACAGAGCGTGCTTTTCAAATTTAACATGAGTACTACTTTATAAGTGTAGGAACTGGATATGGGCCAACAGTAATTAAGACAACTGAGAAAACATGAATTTGACATAAGATTTTTTATGATGATTAAAACATAGGTGTCAAATTAGGTAGAGAAATAAGAGCACTTGTGGTTGGTCTTGGAGATTGCATAAGGTTGTTGAACTGCAACCAAAAGGCTTAGATTTATGTGTTTGGGGTTTTGGGGTTTTGTTGGGTTTTTTTTACACTGGGCTAGGAAGAACACTAGCATGCGTGAAATTCTTGCTGCTCTCCCATCTTGTTCAGAATGACACAGTGGTTCTTAAAATAACTTAAGCAGTTTATGTCTGTGCAGCACTACTTTCTCTTCCTTTAAAGTACATATCCATTCTGAAACTCTGCCTTTTATCCACATCTATTTGGGAGATAAAACATTATTTTACTTGTAAAACTTGAGTCCTGAAATGGTAGCATTACACTGGTACATGCCAATATTTATTTATTTATGTATCTGTATATATGCTGATACCATTACACAGATGTAGCATGACTTCTCCTTGGACTGGAAAGCAAAAAATAGCTGTAGCATGAAATTATCATTTGGGTGTGTAGCCTTTAACTGTGAGCCTGTCAGAAAACAAAAAAACTCTATCTTGTGTTAGCAAGATAGCATTGAGCAACATTTCTGGGAATGTCAGAGTTCAGTGGTCAGTAGGAACATAAAGCATTAGATCAGAAGTGTCATGGAGCTCAATTTCCGTTTTTGTCCAAATTATCTTGTATCTCATGGGTATACAGGGCTTTCACACTCCATGTGGAGGGCTTTTAAGTCTTATATTGTGAGGTTAACTCCATTAGAGTCACCTCCTTCTCCTCCCTGTCCTCTGGCTAAATGGAGGAGTGGTTTACTAGCAGAGGAATGTAACATTTCCAATTTGCCACGTAGATGTAGGTGGTAATTGCTGCATTCCAGAGAGGTTACCACAGCAAAACCCTCAGAGATACATGTACCTCCGGTAGAAAGAAAGTATAGCTTCACTTCCAGAGCTTGTTAAAGTTATAAATCATGTTTAGTGTGACACTTAGCACACTTTAACTTAGCTATTTCAACTCTAAGGAAAACCCAAATACAGAGGTATCTGTTTTTTTGCGTGGCCAGCTTCTCATACTAGTTTTCCCTATCAGTCCTAATGCAAAGTAATTATTATGATCTCAGCCATTTCCTTTTCCTCGCCTTCCTATTTTCCATTACATAACTATAATTATTATTGATTATACCTAATTGTGCTGAGTGCTGTGTTTAGCATTAATGTAAGTCTACAAGTTGTAGCAAGAGCAGGAATTTGTGCAATGTGGAAAGCTAATACAGAGCGTGCTTTTCAAATTTAACATGAGTACTACTTTATAAGTGTAGGAACTGGATATGGGCCAACAGTAATTAAGACAACTGAGAAAACATGAATTTGACATAAGATTTTTTATGATGATTAAAACATAGGTGTCAAATTAGGTAGAGAAATAAGAGCACTTGTGGTTGGTCTTGGAGATTGCATAAGGTTGTTGAACTGCAGCCAAAAGGCTTAGATTTATGTGTTTGGGGTTTTGGGGTTTTGTTGGGTTTTTTTTACACTGGGCTAGGAAGAACACTAGCATGCGTGAAATTCTTGCTGCTCTCCCATCTTGTTCAGAATGACACAGTGGTTCTTAAAATAACTTAAGCAGTTTATGTCTGTGCAGCACTACTTTCTCTTCCTTTAAAGTACATATCCATTCTGAAACTCTGCCTTTTATCCACATCTATTTGGGAGATAAAACATTATTTTACTTGTAAAACTTGAGTCCTGAAATGGTAGCATTACACTGGTACATGCCAATATTTATTTATTTATGTATCTGTATATATGCTGATACCATTACACAGATGTAGCATGACTTCTCCTTGGACTGGAAAGCAAAAAATAGCTGTAGCATGAAATTATCATTTGGGTGTGTAGCCTTTAACTGTGAGCCTGTCAGAAAACAAAAAAACTCTATCTTGTGTTAGCAAGATAGCATTGAGCAACATTTCTGGGAATGTCAGAGTTCAGTGGTCAGTAGGAACATAAAGCATTAGATCAGAAGTGTCATGGAGCTCAATTTCCGTTTTTGTCCAAATTATCTTGTATCTCATGGGTATACAGGGCTTTCACACTCCATGTGGAGGGCTTTTAAGTCTTATATTGTGAGGTTAACTCCATTAGAGTCACCTCCTTCTCCTCCCTGTCCTCTGGCTAAATGGAGGAGTGGTTTACTAGCAGAGGAATGTAACATTTCCAATTTGCCACGTAGATGTAGGTGGTAATTGCTGCATTCCAGAGAGGTTACCACAGCAAAACCCTCAGAGATACATGTACCTCCGGTAGAAAGAAAGTATAGCTTCACTTCCAGAGCTTGTTAAAGTTATAAATCATGTTTAGTGTGACACTTAGCACACTTTAACTTAGCTATTTCAACTCTAAGGAAAACCCAAATACAGAGGTATCTGTTTTTTTTGCGTGGCCAGCTTCTCATACTAGTTTTCCCTATCAGTCCTAATGCAAAGTAATTATTATGATCTCAGCCATTTCCTTTTCCTCGCCTTCCTATTTTCCATTACATAACTATAATTATTATTGATTATACCTAATTGTGCTTCAAAGGCATAATACTTGGTCGCTGCCTCCAAAAGGTGATAATCTTACGTTTAGGCTTAACATCATAAGTAGTAGCAAGAGACAAGGGGACAATTAGATGGAAGGACAAGAGTGACCACTTCAAAAGCACATGATCTTTGCCTTAGTTAACTAGCTAGGTATTTATCATTAAGTAAACTCTGAGTTCAAAGCATTTTCATGACTAGTATATGGAAGAGAATACTACTAGTGTGAAGTGGTTTATTTATTTATTTCGGAAAGATGTGTTATCTTGAGGGCAGCTGTATTTATCCAATGTATAGAGCATGTGCAGTTCATCGGTCTTGTAAACAGAATGGCTTGCATAGGCACCAGGGACTCCTTTCTTCCATTTCACAGAAGGAACCCTATGAGTCACGCTTCCCTGTAAACAGGCTCTGTTAAATGCCCATCCCTCACCGGTTTGGAGCTCTTTGTTGCTGTGCTGTCTTCATTTCTGCATTTCCTTCTTTCCTCAGGTGTCTGAGTGCCCCTTATACCCAGGTTTACATGACAATGAAACAATGGTAGGAATTGGACTTCTTTGTATATTCCA
>NW_009269998.1:2251828-2317139 GCF_000687185.1 Egretta garzetta
ATTCCTGCTCTTCTCCAAAACAGATTCTCCTCCTCAAAATATCAGGAGTTGTGTGTATTCTCATGTTATCGCTTCATCTAGGAAATCACATGTCATTGTTGATATGTCACTCATTTGGCTGTACCTTGAATACTACATGGGAGACCAAAGTACCTGGCAGTCGAGTACTTGAGAAAACAAAGATTCTGTAACCTAGTAAAAATTATGTCATCTCTGGCTCGGTCTATAGGATTGAGAATTTTGGATGTTCCAAGGCCTGGTTTGTTAATCAAGCCTCAGGACTGAAAGTTTTGCCAGAAGAACATGAAGGCTTCTGAACTGATTTTGCAAGCCAGGACGTTGGTATAAGCCACAGCTTACACAGGGAGACCATATTCTGTCTGATGGAGAGTCAGTGATGATGCAGGAAAGTGATTAAGAGTGAAATAAAAAACCAAAATAAAGGTCAAAAAGGAAAGGTTAAAAGTCCTCAGTAGAAATGTTTTGTCTTAGCATCTAGGTCCTTTGTCTGATGTTATGCTATCTGTAATGAGCAGTCTTTGCAAATCAGGCTTTATAGCTACTTGCACTGTCAAAGCACGCGTCATTAGCTGTTCTGAGGCTTTATCTGTTACAAGTTTTATCCATTTCTGCACTTCTATCTATTGCCATGCAATGGCAATGCCAAACAGAAGCCAGGTGCTTTTGTTTTGAGGATGAATTGTTGGGTGTTCTGGGGATACTGTTGGTAGGCATGAACAGACTCTATCCCAATCAAACAGTTGCAGGCTGGTGAGTATAGATGTGCCTGAAAACATGGCTGTACTAAACTGCACTTCTAACTATTTATTTCAGATATGATTCCAGGCATGCCTACTATATTGAAACAAAATGGAAGACATTGGTCCAGCTCTGGGGAACTGACTATTTAGACAAAGTAAGTTGGTTTTTTTCCTTATAGTAGAGAGATTTCAAATTCACCATGAAAAAATGTTAAGAGTACTGAGCAGAAACTGTTACCTGAGTATTCCTTATAGCGTTAGCTGCTGACGGAGCGGGACTTCCACCTGCTTCTGCCTTTGAAAGTGAAATTGCAGAGCAACCTTGGTGGCATAGCATCATGAGAACGCATCCTGCGGTGACTTCTCACTGCTATGCAGAGTGAAAGGAAGGGCTTGGGAAACAGTCAGGGAATAGCTTTGAAACTCTCTAGACTCTGAATGACTGACAAGTCCTGAGTGCCAAGATGCATCCCAGACTTGGCACATCTGGAGGAGATCTTTGAATATTAAACAGTAAAGATCAGCTGATTCTACTGAGAAAGGCCATAGTTAAACAGTTTCTTTGGGGGCTTCTCTTGTGCCTTCCAAGTCCCTATCGGGATATTAATATATTTGTATTAAGGAAATATCTAGAAGCCCCAGGAAGTTGCTTTGTGTTGAGTATGATGGCATAAGCAGTCATAACCCTTGCTCCAGTAAGCTTACTACCTCTGATCGCAAACATATATTTTTATTTATTTAATAGGTCTCTTTTTATTTTTACAAATTTAAAGAGTCTAAGTGCTTGAAAATGTTAATCCATTATCTAGTGAAACTAAAACCTCTTTAAATTAGTCAGTCTAGTAGGAATTTAGCCCAATAGATACATGCAGCGTCTCCACATTACCCATTTACTGTAGCTCATCAACAGCCTTCTGCAAAGAAACATGAGAGAAATCTTCCCTTCTGTGTCTAACTCACCAACGTCAAGCTGTTCCAGGTGAATGAATAAAGCAACTTCCAGACTCTAAAATATTTGAAAAGTCATTTACACTTACTCAAAATACGAAAATAGATTGCCACCAAAAATGTATTTAACTTGCACATAGAAGAATCCTTCACAATATGGTGTGGCAGCTACCTTGTAATAAAAGAAAGAGGGGTGAAGAGTTAGTGAGCAATGATGACTCAACGTAAATAATGACCTTGTGGATCAGGCAGAATGGGGCACAGCATAGTTATTGCCAAGGCTCGATGCACGAGAATGAAAGCTGTGAAGGACCTGGAAAAAAGAGGAATAAGATAGATTTGGCTAACATAAAGAATACAAGTGCTTCAGGAGTGATGTGAAAGTGAACTCCTGGCCTGAACTATAGCATTAATATAGGTGCAGCCAGACTTTGCTTAGAATCAGGAGGACTGCCTGAGTCTGAGCTCCAGCTGTCCTAATCTGTTGTCTATTCTGGATTACGGTTGACATTCTAAGATTCCATCTTGGATCATTAAAATCTCCTCATTATAATTTTTTTCAGAAGTATTACTTGACAGTGACAGATTTGTTGTGTTTGTCAGACAAATTTCTCAAAATGTTTTTGCTCAGTCTTTGGTATTTGGACTGTTTAATCTACAGATGAATTTACAAAACATATTTCCTTCGTCCAATCTGAGGCAGGCAGACTAGGTTGTAAGGGAGATTTTTTTCAATTTTCAGGTAAATTCTTCAGCTTCTTCAGGACTTCTCAAGACAGGAGAGAAAAAGGATTGTCTTTTTAAGTGATCATATTCACATTCTTTCTACTTCAATTATCAATAGCTCTTTACTGAAATTCTTTCTTAATTAAGCTCAAATTAAGTGACTGCTGTCAGGAGTAGGTACACCTTTACAAATCTCCTTGATTTATAAGGCTAAAGATTCTACTGGTGATTGTCTATTTTAAAACCATTAAGATAGCATAACTAATTTACCAGAAGTAACCAGGTAACAATGACAGCATTATTCCCAAACTCTCTAATGTATGAGCAGACCTTTTCTGGATACTGTCTTTCTCAGACTACTCTGTTGTAATTGTTATTTTGTTTCTGTATTTTTTCTAAAAAGCCATTGTTATTGTGGTGAGAATGGAATGCTTCTCTAAGAAAGAAGGCCATAACTTTTTTTGTTTTCTTCGGTTATTTTTTCTTCTGTGATTCCAATTGCTGCATTTGTATGACAAGATCTGCACTGTCATACAGATGATCATTTAGACGGTCATCTTTTAAAAATGTTAAGTCATATCCTCTAATCTTATACATAGTTCTGAGCATCAAAACTTCTAAAATTAACCCAACAGTAATTACTGTAAATAAAAAAAAAAGTCTATATGTTTGAGTTATGTTTGGTTTATGGAAGCTTGGTGAAGATACAGATAAAAATTGTATTTATTCACTGACCATTTTATACATTGATTTTAAAAATATGTCAAATTAATGTTAGTATATGATTTCCTGCATAATAATGTTCCTTTGGGTAGTCTCGCAGTAGGTCACAAGCTGAGGATATAACAAAATTATTGACTGGCAGCAATAGTAAATATTAGCTATGCTAAGATGTACTCTTGCTTAAAACATGACAGTAGCTCACATCCAAGAAATAGCTCTAGTTCCAAGTCATTGAGAAATCCTCATCTATGTAAATGAATTAGTTGAGCCACCCAGCCAGTTTTTTCTTCTGCTGCTTCAAAAAAGATGAATAAATGGAGATAAAACAATTCCTGTTATTTCCAGTTTACCAACCTAACCATGTTGAGACATTGGTATGCATCAGACTTCTCATAATTTATCAATACAGAGTAAGCACACCATGTGCAGTGTTGCTGATCAGCACCACCTGCCTCTTCCTGAGCCATTTCTGTTCTTCCTCACCATTTTCTTAAAGTACATCTCCTGTCATCGTACACCTGTCAAGTGCTTTGGGATGCATCTACTTTTGGAACTGCAAAAACGGTTTGGGTGTAAAGTTGGAAATGGAGTTATGATGCAATGCCACCCAATCAAGCCCTTGGAAATAATTGTCACAGGATTGATTTCAGTGCAGCAGAAATGGTAATAGGCATTGCTCAAGCCTGTCACACCTAACTTCTTGTTTCCCAGGCCATATAAATAAATAGTCGTCTTTGTAAGTGTATCCACACCTCTCCTGTCCCATTATTTCTGAGAACAGAAGGGTCCTTCATTTGCTAATCTATTAGCAAATAGATTGAAGCAGACACCCTCCTATTTTCATAACAGTAGGTATCATTCTGATATATGTGCAAGTGGAGAGGATAATTACCATTGCTGGTACTATCAGCGACATTACTGTTACTGGTTCCCAAGCTTCATTTTTAGGAACCTGGTTTTATTCAGTACCAGAAGAAAATAGCTATGTAAAATGTCAGCACAGTTAATGATACATTTTCTCTCATATTCAATTCAACCTTTTATTATTTAGAAATAATTTTATTAGGAAAAAATATTCTAAGAAATAGCTGTAGATTCTGTACTTGTAAATTTGCTTCTCGTCTTTCCAATATACTGAATGTGCTCTACAGATAGTTTGAGTTTTAGTCTTGTTAATGAAAATTACATTAGACCCTCATATAGCATATGCTATGCTTTTAATTTTCATTTTAATTAGCACTTCAGTTTTGTAGGATCCACTGACTTTCTGCATGTCAAGCAAGAAATTTCTTGAAAGGTTTCATTTTTTTCTCATTCTATGCTCTGGAATAATATCAATAGGTCATAGGTCGTTAAGTAGGAAGTAATTCAGGTTACTAAGGTGTGTTACCAACTCCCCAACAGTCTAACTCAAGACTAGCGCTATCATCTAGAACTTTGGAATGCAGAAAATAATTTGCTTTATTGACCGTTGATGAGCTTGGAAAAAGTTTATGGTCTAGAAGTATCATCAGTTCAGTGGGAGCTTCTGGAGCACAGAGCCAGGAAAGAGTAGATATCCTTAGGGTGCTGCAAGATCTGTTCCTAAAATTAATTGTAGGGTAAGCCTAATGAAACTCTTCAAAACAGGATATGGTGAAACACACAGCACTCCCTCGGCTCCCTCACAAATCCCTCCCTTCTCTTTCTATATTCTCTCTCAAAATAAATATCTGCGGCTAGTTGGAATCAGAGTGCCACTAATGCTCACTTTCCATTTTAGTTTCTGAGTTGCTGTGTTTGATAAATACTGAAGACTGAGACTTACCTAGATGTGATTTTCATCCATCTCCCATCTTTTTGCTCTTTTTCTGCTTTTGGAGGCTCTCTCAGTTGTTACCCACCATTCGTGTTTGCTTAGATAGAAATTCAGTCGTACTGGACCAGTATTTCTTCAGGAGTGTGAGGATTAAACCTGCTCCCATGCTGCAATAATAAACTCATGGTTGCACCCTGTTCCAAATTTTTCATTGTAGTGAAAAATGTCTGGCTTAGCAATGCTGCAGCCTGCGTACAGTATCTATCTAGGTCTTGTATTACCCAAAAAATCAAAAAGCTTTATTTCAAAAGATTTCTGATATACAAGAAGAGGGTCAAAAAGGCTCTGATTAAAATAAGAACCTTCCTAGAAGTTTGTGTCTTGAAGACATTCAAACATATGCTTCCTGGTTTAGTGATAAATGGAAAATACTGCTCTAATTTACTATTACTAGCATTTCCTAAATATATTAGCAGTTCTAAGCAATTTTAATTTATTGGTGTGAAAGGCCTCTCTCAACCACTTACAAGAAGTCCATTTTGTCATTTCCACCAGCAGCATTGCAGATCAGTAGCTGTATCACGGTTGACCTCCTAAGCCAAAGCCAAGGGAATGATTACATTTTGGTCCAATCTCCTTTTTGGTGAGAGGGTTTTCTACAGCAGGAGAGTCTCCTTTTCAGCTAGAAAAGCAAAAGCATTGAGATTAGATCCAGGATTGCAAATTCGACCATAGAAAGCTATGGGGTTTGAAAAATAATCATCACTGTTCTCAGTATTTAAAATACAGATGATGTTTTCAATTTTTTTTTTTTTTTTGCATAACTAGAGTGAAAAAAGGAAGCTGATATTCTTCTGTAATCACTTTTCTTCTGGCCCTGAGGAAATTTATTACTGGATCATGAGAATTGACAATATTGTGTTGCTCAAATAAAAATCGATTTTTTTTTAAACTTTTTTTTTGTTTTGGTAAAAGCCTATCAGTTGGATGCCTCCAAATGAATTTGCCCAGACTTTCTCTTAATTTTTTTTCTGCTTTCCACTTCATTTGCGTGCAGCTGCCACAGCATACTGGGGAACGTGTATATCCTAACTTGCTTGTGTTTCTGTAGCAAGGGAACGAGAACTGAGATTGCCATTAACCAAGAAAATGTGATGTGTCTCAGCCAGCATCATAATAAATTAAGGGACATCCCAGTTCCCTAGGGCTCCAAGTCATCACCACGCAGGTCAGTGTCAGCCCTTAAACTTTGGGTTGCACCCTTCCAACAAAGCGGCCCTCTACAATTAAAAGACACTTAAACACTTTCAAAGTATAAATTATGAATGTATAAAACTTTAGGCACCTTGCAGCTAACCACATAAACATTACAATTTGAGGTTTATTATATATATGAATTATAAAGAAAGTTAATTTTTCTACTCTAAACTTATGAACACTGTACATTACAAATACGAATTATAATTAAAGTTAATTTTTGTGCTCTGAAATGATAAACTTCTTGTAGTTATGCATTAAACATTTAATACTGATTTTGGAAAAAGGAGCAAATTTCAGTCAGAGGGTCACTAGGCCGTCAATCATTTAGTGATTATCTGTGACCTGCTCTTGTAACAGTCTGTATGGGGGGGTTATATGGGGAGGAAATAAAAAGCCTATGACTTTGAAAGACCTCTCATTGCTCTTGCCAAAAGCTGAATGGGAAAGAGCTACATTTGAAGGTAGCGGTTAGTAGCATTTTCAGTCCTTTAGAGCTACTTTAGGGTCACTCAGCTCTGAAAGCATTAAACTGGAAATTCCATGCTGTTTACAGTTCTTACTTTTGGGACTCTCTCTCCCTTTCTCCCCTTTTACTTTTCTCATTTCAACCATTATAGGCTCCTACCTTCTTAGCAAGGCACAAGAGTTTCTGCAATTTAAGAGCTCTGCATTCTTGGCACAGTAGTTTCTATAGCTGCATGGTATGGTATGTCCTTTATAATTTCACACAGTTCAAATTAGATGGAAAGATAATCAACTGGGGAGTTTGAGAATGAGCTGGGCATGATATACAATAATATATAATTTTTTTCTACCCACGTAGCCAAATACCTATCAGGAGCCAGATTCAGGGGAAAATAAGTAATCTGTAACTTCTTCCTTTAGTGTTTTAAATGCCTCTTCACATTTTCCTAAATTTTCTTAACTCCTAATTTGCATGAACTTCTCATACACATTCTTCTTCCTAACACTTTTTTTGAAGAGTGGTTTATTTTTACTATTTTTTACATACCAGCTGTATGATACCTTGTCCCTGTACAATCCTGCAGTGAGCATTTCAGTAGAAGAAATAGGCCAAATCTTAATACTCTCGACCTTGCCCATTCCAGTTTATCCACTCCCAGCTGTACATCTTCTAATGCCTACCTTAGTCATGCCAAGCTCACATTTTTCTCCACTGAGTGTTAGGTCCTGCTGGCAGACACTGCCTTCTGCGTTAAAAGTAGGGCTCATTCTCAGTTGTAAATCTCCGTGTTGTTATAAGCAAGTGTAGATTTGTACAGACCTGTCAGTGATGTCAGCTTATGCAGTGCAGTTACTGCATCCCTTTTGCTGAGAGCAAATATTTGGGACTTACATGCCCTGATTTAATTTTAAAGCCACAGATTCTAGAGTACACATACTAGAAAAGCCCTAGCTTTAGTGCAGGATCGGTTTTAAGTGTTGGGTAGGCCTTGTCACAGTACATCTATTTTTCAGCAATCTGCAAAACAGGTGAATGCTGCTTGTTTTAAAATTTGAGGTAAAGTTAATCCAAGAGTTTTCAGAGGTTTAATGCTGTCTCCTGTAGTGTATTGGCTATGCTTTGTCTTGCAAGAGCCTGTATTGAGCACTCTTGAAGACATATATACTAAAATTGTCCTTGTCACAAAGGCTTACCAAGCACAGAAACAGACAGAAAACAGTAAGAGAACAGGAGCAGTCCATTCAGGTATTCCTACATCTAATTCATAATCTTAACATAATAATTCACAGAATCACAGAATTGCAAGGGTTGGAATGGACCTCCAGAGATCATCTAGTCCACCCCTCCTGCTAAAGCAGGTTCTCCTAGAGCATGTTACACAGGACTTCGTTCAGGTGGGCTTTGAATATCTCCAGAGAAGGAGACTCCACAACCCCCTGGGCAGCCTGTGCCAGGGCTCTGTCACCCTCAGAGTAAAGAAGTTTTTCCTCATATTCAACTGAAACCTCTTATGTTTCAGCTTGCACCCGTTGCCCCTAGTCCTGTCACTGGACACCACTGCAAGTAGACTGCTTCCATCCTCGTGACCCCCACCCTTGAGATATTTGTGTTGATGAGGTCCCCTCTCAGCCTTCTCTTCTCCAGGCTGAACAAGCCCAGCTCCCCCAGCCTTTCCTCCTAGGGGAGATGCTCCAGTCCCTTTATCATCCTTGTTGCCCTCCTCTGGACTCTCTCCAGGAGTTCCTCATCTTTCTTGAACTGGGGAACCCAGAACTGGACACAGTACTCCAGGTGGGGTCTCACCAGGGCAGAGCAGAGGGGGAGGATAATCTCCCTCGACCTTAAATTCATAAAACTCATAATTTTTCATCTACCTAATGTATTGCTACTGACAGAATTTGCATTGTTCAGATACTGCCAAGCAGAAACAACCACAGTGGTCCTGTATTACAAATTCTTATTTCAACATGCATGTTTTTGAAAATTGCTATAGTAAATGGTAATTTTTTTCTTCTTTTCAGGACTTCAACTCATGTGTTTCCCAAGTTGCTAGTTGTAGAATGAATATTTTAACCTGTTGAGTTCTGGCCACTTACATACCATAACTGATCTTTTGTTTTACTTGGGTTGACGTGAATCAAGTCATTTGGCGATGGAACGCAAAAGGGAGCTACCTACAAATCTATTTAAATGACGTCCTTTGGTTCCACTCAGAATTGCTCACTTCCCAATGATACAGCAGTTTGATAGGCACTAGTGTGATGTTGTGGAACCTCCTGATCTTTGAGATATGAAACCATGAAACGTGACTTAGGTGTGAGAGGATTCTTATTCACTTGTGTTACTGTGGAGAGGTTGGAAAATGGTGCGATGAAATCTTAAAAATTGGTTAGGTAGTTAGTTGCACCGTGTTTGACAGAAAAATATGTGAACTTCATGTTTATCCCATGATCTCATTATTTTTCTGAAATATGGATCTCCTGTGGACAGATAAAGTTTTCTAGAGAAAATTCAGTTACAATTCTAAAGCATTGTGAATTGAATGGATTAGATAGGACCAATGCTACAGTTTCTAGTGCCACTACCATTAGAAGACTTTATTTCTGCTTTGATTGTAATAACATTCTTTGTAATCCCATGAAAGCCATGCCTTACCTTTGAGAATGTGCTCTGTGGACAGTGATACAAGAATAACTTTCTCTGTCTCTTATATACTGTTTTCCCTATTACATAACGCTGTTCTAATTCCTTGTTATTTAGTAACATGCATTTGGTGAAAGTGAATGCTTGATTAAGTTCCTTTTTCAAGTAGAAAGGTGGCTTGTTATTTCCTGTAGTCAAGGTACTGGCTGTGGATATGAAGAATTTTTTAAGGTATCAGTAGTGGGGTATTAGGTATTTACAAACTGTCTATATAAACAGATCTATTTACTTCAAGTGACCTTTTAATTTGAAGAGGAAAACAATACACGATAGTTGACATTTTACCAACATTAAAACATCACACGGGATTTAAGTGGCCAGTATTAATCCCTTATCATAAATGAAATTAGTCTTGCTATGGTGGAAGCAGAAGCATCAGTTTCGAGTTGTTGCCAAAAATAAGTTACCAGTCATTTTGTCAGCATGAGTTGTTTGAGGTTGTAGGAGATAGTCATGACATTTTTCACGTTATGCTGGCCAAAAGCGGTATAGAAGAATAATTGATGTCATGCCCTCTTCTCAATTAAAGGAATATAAACCTAAAAAAAAACAAACCAGGAAATATTGATGAGAAGGAGGGAGAGGATGGGACACTGGAGAGAGGTGAGGCTTTGGGAAGTTAGAACTGCTGAGTATGTGTGTCTAACATTAGGTACCTACATCCATAGAGAACTTCTAAAAAAGGTTGTGTGGGTTTTTTAGAGATTCTAAGCATCTCTGTTTCCCACTGATGGATTCCCAATGAATGAATTAGATATTTTTTCACAAATGCATTCAGAATCCATAGCTGCCTTCCCTTCTAAGAGTATGTGAATGCCAGACACACTAGTTCAAGACCCCTTGTTTTCTAGAATATCAGAGGAAAAATCAACAGGGAACTAATATCTGTGCTGCTGTCTATGCATCTGATCTGTCACATGGTGGGATGTACTGGACTGTAGCAGGTTTCAAAGCCTGTAGGCATGTTTCTAAACCTTTTGTAGGCTGATGCTTGCAGTTAGATTCTAAGACTAGAGAAAGGATGTGTCATTCTCTGAAGAAGGTCAGGGTGTTAACAATGCATCTTGACTTTGGGGTCCAGACAATATGCAGAGATACCTCAAGTGAAGTAAACCACAAATTTCTTGGTAAGTGACTCACTTGGTTAGCCAGGCTTGTCTGTGTAATGCAGAATTGTGATATTGATGTTACAAAGTGACTCTCCTAAAACCTTCCCACCAAACATAATCATGCTATTACTGTTTACACTGACAGCAGCTTCGTTCCATCCAAGGAGCTCAGCACATTTCACAACCATTAAACCTCCCAATGAAATAGTTAAATATCATTATCCCATTTTCTAGATGAGGCATATAGAGATTAATGACTTGCTAGAGTCACACAGGAAATTTGTGACAGAGCAAGGAATAGACGGCAGCTACCCCAGCTCTCATGCCTGTTCCTTTGTTTACAAAGTTATTCCTTCTGTCCCCAAAGAAAAGGCACTCCTGGTTTTGGAGCAGCACTACTAATTCCTTTACTGTATATGAAGAGGCACGTATTTAATTGCTGACTCGTGGGCTGTGTCCAGTTTCTGAATTTACAGTTTAATGCAGATAAAAGAGTAACATTTCTCTCTTTCCCCATCTGACACAGCTAACTTCTCCTTATAGGTTAACCACAATCTCCCCAAATTTATGTCGACTATTTTTTTACTTCACTTAGTTGGTTGCTTTACTTATTGTCTGCCATGTTGATCTTACAAAAAAAAACAGCATTCAGTGGAAAGACTTTCCTAAGATACATATGAAATGCAAATTAACGTCCTGTAAGTTGAAAGTAAATTTACAGAAGGTATTTGTGCTATCAGGGTCTTTTGATACTGAAAAGTGTATAATTTAACAAACTATTAAACAGTAAAAATTTAAAAAGACTATTCCACTGTTATGGAGATTAGAGCTTTGAAACACAAGATTCAGGGTGTTTGTTCAAATTCAGGAAGAGAAAAATTTAAGTGAGGAAGATATGAAAAAATTTCTTAAGTCAAGACAAAATTTGGGCAGCTGAAGATCTAAGATGAAGCCCAGGTTCCTGCTTTACCAGCAAGAAGAAAGGGACATGTTGTACACTTAAGGTTTTCATCACCCAAAGTCATCACCCAAACTTAGTACACTAATTATTCTGGTACACAAACACAGAATGAAATAATAATATGTGAAATGCATCACATAAATGCTTATGCATAAAAATATATGAGAGATTTTGGTTGGAAAGTTACTGTAAAAGTTAAATACTTTAGCGTGTGGGGTTTAATATTTTAAGATTATTCTTGCCATTTTTTACTATAAGGGTTACATAGAGATTTCCATCTGTAGCATAACAGTGTCTATACAGAAGGTATTATACTATTTGTGATTTGTCTGTATGTGTATATATACAAACATAGTATGACATGAATTGTATGAAACTTTGAGCTGATATATATTTTGTAGAGAAGGAAGGTGGGGTTTTGTAAGTGTAGGAGTAGAAATTGGGAGGTTTGTGTCCTGCATGTGTTCTGAAAGAAATACGTATGTATCTTTGAAAAGAATTACTGCGTGTATTTATTGTATGGTCTATTTGTGCAATATTATCCTGCCTAGCTACATAGTTTTCAACTAGAGAAGGCCATTAGGAGAATTCCTGCCAGAGGTGAAAATAAAGTAGAATCCTGGAGATAATCAGGAATCCTAAATGAAACACCAGGAAAGCCATTAACTGGGGATCATGCTCGCCTGACTCTGACCTGGGCTGATGAAGCTTCTTCTTTCAGCCAAGGTTAGGGTGGAAGATGACACTTATGAAACCTTAAAGATGCTGGCCTATGCAGAGAAAGGGGTTGAGTGAACTTCAGAGGGCGTGTCACTGAGTGCTGACAAGGACTGACGCATGCCATGAGTGGCAGCAGACTTTCTATATGACCTTGGCGAGTCACTTAATCCCTCTATGACTTGGTTTCCTCATCTGCAGAATTAGGTACAAATAATAATACTTCCGTGCCTCACAAGGAGCTGTGGGGATTACTTCGCTACTGTTTGCAAGGCATGTTCAGCGACAAATAGAAAAGATGCAGTGGAAGTGATATTATTTAATGCTGGAAACCTGTACAATATCAAATACCTTGTTGATCATGACCTGGAAAATACATTGTTAACTGGCTATTGCCTGGGAATCTGATATTATCAGAAACCCCATGAGCCCATCATACCTTCCCTCTTTCCTCTGCGTCCTTTATGGTCTTGTACTCAAGTAGTTGTGCACATGTTGTTAGGCAAAATTAGGTAACCTCTCTGCCATTCAAAAAATTGTGCCTCTTTCTATGATGGATGCTTTTTGGCTTCTATAAATGATGAAGCTGAGACACCCCAAAGCTACAATCCCATTCTCCTACCTAGGAACATCCTTTATAGATTGACATAAAGATAAGTAATAAACTTCCTCTAGTTACAGTTTCAGAGAAGTGGATCCCACTCAACGGAGCCAGACTCTTTGCAGTGATGGGCAGCAACAGGACAAGGGGGAATGGGCACAAACTGAAACATAAGAGGTTTCAGTTGAATATGAGGAAAAACTTTACTCTGAGGGTGCCCAAGCCCTGGCCCAGGCTGCCCAGGGGGGTTGTGACGTCTCCTTCTCTGGAGATACTCAAAGCCCGTCTGGATGAAGTCCTGTGTAACATGCTCTAGGAGAACCTGCTTTAGCAGGAAGGGTGGACTGGGTGAACTACCAAGGTCCCTTCCAACCCTTGCCATTCTGTGTTTAAATTGATTTTGAAGTCCAAAGGAATGTCCACTAGTGTGAGCATCTCCCTCTTGGCCTAGGAGATAGAAAGAAAGTCATAAGCTGCAGCTCTATGCTTATTAATACCAGATCTGTGCCTTGTCTGATCACACAGTAGTGCAGATTTCATGGGTATCAGTTATGGACATGCAACAACATTTCTCTCAAATTAGTTAAAACTCAATTAGCCTAAGAAGTAAAAAATTTTGAATGAATGATAGTGCATCAGCAAAGTGAGTTTATACCAGTCAGTGTTTTGTATCATGTAGCTATGGTATTTTTGACCCAGTACTGTCAGATTGGTAGAAGCTCTAAAGCTAACCTGGCATTACTGAGCCCTAGCCGCTCACTCATGAGTGAACCGCACATGCATATATATGCACTGCATGAACTCCACTATACAGGTGAATCCTCTAGGCCACAGGGACATAGAAATAGCATATTTGTGTGAACATATTTCAACTGTGCTTGAAGTATTCTGGATCCACAGATACAGATTACATGTAAAGACAATTTTTCAGTAACACCAGTAGGTGTGATGTGTAAGAGACACCATTTAGCTTCTCCGGGAAAACAATGAATTTTGATGGCTAATATTAAAGCTCCAGATTTTCTTGGACTGCATATCTCAGTAGTGGGATCCCTCTTCTAGAATGTCTTTCATTCCATGAACAGTTGTTTACATTTACTTAAATCTGAATATAGAGCCTGTTAAATCACTAACAAATGGTAGTCACTGAGGCTTATATGAAGTATTGCATATGTTTGCAGCCACACCCAAGCACTCACCTTAAAAGCACATAGAGACAATACTATTTGTTAGCTTGCACAATGCATGAGATAAGATGACGCAATATTCATATGTCATTGCTGTTGTATGTGCTGTTCATGCCAGGTGTTTCTCCTGAACAGCACGTAAGCATATGGCATTGATAAGCTATGCACAGTCTTTTTCACCCCTCGTCTCCACTGTGCAAAAAAAGTAGAAGTGATCCATTTGATCTCTCCCTTTCTACTCTTAGGTAGTCAAGTCAAACCTTTCTTTTGCTTCCTAATTCTCATGTAAGGCCCGCAGTGACATCATCTAACTAGGACTTTCAGGGTGTGGACCATTATTGTTATTTATAGAGTACCAGACTTACACTAATGTGGTCAGGGTTTAAACTGGGCAAGAAAAGCACTAACATTAGCAAAGACAAGAAATTAAAGACAAAGAGTTGAAAACTGCTAATATGTGAGGAAAGATAATTTTCCTATCTTTTTTTTCTAGAAAAATGTATAAATTGCAGGTTTGCTGAATTATCAGGTAGTTACACGTTTATCGAGAGTACATTTAATAGATTTCCTTAAAAGTGAAAAATATACTACGTAAATTTTACTTGATTTTTACAATGTACTATTTTAATGTAATACTCTTTTTCTGAAGAACAACGCTATAGTCAGTTATAGCTAAAGCTATTTTGAGCAGTAATTCTACTGGTTTTTATGTTGGTGTATTTTTAAGAAGGGAATATAATCATTGAATGTAGGCAGTATAAAGTTCCCTTCTAAATAGGAAATGTGGCAACACTTAAAGGCCTTGGAAATAGGATATAAATATTGACACAGTAGTATAAGGCAGAAGTACTGTTTTTGAAAGAAAAGTAAATATATCTCTTCATATAATTACTATGATACAATTCACATAGCTTGTTAAGACTCCTCACCACTAAATTTAGACTAGAATGTGTTTCAAAATAACTTCAGTTGAGTACTTTCGAGTTACAGAGTATGCTGGAGGACTGCAGCAATGATAACAGCCTCTTCATAGCACTAATACTGTACCCTGTGCAAACCACTTTCATTTGGAGATGAAATGTAGGATATTACAGAAATTTCTTCTGATTGTCAAAGTAGATGTCAGGAAAGCAAATTTTATTTTTAACATTTACAGGAATTTTTCTTGGCCTTCCTTCTTTGAGCGAGGAGGAAACAAAGAAAAGGACTGGGAGAGCTTGGGAAGGCAGCTGGCACTTCAGAGGAGGCAAGGATGTTCCGTAAAAGTTGTTTTCTTTGCTGGAATTATGGAAAATAGTGTTTGGAAGAAACAAAGTTCCTTTCTCTCCCTTCCCACTCACATCTATGGTTTCATAGAGTCAATGTGGAGTACTCAACAAAAGGTGTGTATGATTATAATGTCACCTCTTCATATCTGTAAGGCCACTTCTTATGCACGTTGTCTCTGAAATAGTTGTGGAGTGGTTACTCTTATCATTTATTGTCTCACAGCACACGAGGTATCCAAGCAAATAGTTCGTCAATTCTCCTGTGAAGCCCAAGACTCAGTAGTATATCAATACTGCAGCCTGGAAACATCAAAGCAGTTTGATAAGGGTACCAGACCCTGACAAAAATAACCCTCCCACCTTTTACATTGCTATTTATGTATATATGTTGGCATTAGCTGAAGCTTTATTATGCTTTCTAGTATATCCAGTTGCAATGGAAGTTACCAGAGCAAAAATAATCTTTGGCTCAGAAGCTGCAGAGAGCAAGCAGAAGGCAGTTGAGGGTCATGGAGGCAGTTCCTGATGTTGGTGAGGAGAAAGGAAGCAGGCTGCTTGGTCTGATTTGGTTTAACCAGCTTTTAGTAGAAACAAAATATTTCCTGAAAACTCTGCCAGGGTTTGCAGTCCTTTATTCAAGAAAATACTCTTTTGCTTAGGTGAGTAGCTGGCTTCCCTTTGTCCACCATGTCCTCTTTAAAATTTTCACCCACTGCCCAGTAAGGATCCCCTTCCTTTCAGTGTTCTGGACTCTGGCCTCTCTCCCATGTTCCCCGGCTTCTTCCTAAAATGAATTGACTTGCCCTTGGCGGCACAAGTCTAATGTGATTATTTTAAAGAAAGAGCAGCTACCATACAATCAGACATCTGGGGGGAAAAAAAAGTGGCTAAGAAAGATTCCCACAGGAACATGCACTGAAGGCATGCCAAGCACCAGGGAAGTCCATGTGCACTGGCACAGTAGTTTCAATACGTAGCAAACTTTGTAATCATGGTTTCACAGGAGTCAGGAATTCACCACTACTTCAGTTGGTATTTTATTTATTATCTCAAAATTGTCCTTTAAAGGACAGAGATCTGAAAAAGACTTTTTTTTTTTTTTTTAAACTGGCAGTTCTGGAGTACAGGTAAATTAATACTGAATCAGTGTCCTATGTTTGATTCAGTGGAAATACTGTTCCTTTGAAATAAACTGCAAGCAATATGTTGTGTAAGAGCTGGGACAGCAGGTTTACAACTCTCATGTTGTAAACTAATGGTCTGAGTCTTTACCAGCTTATTCAGTGTAGTATTTTATTAGTGTTACAGCCAACATAAGCATATTGCTTGTCTTATCTATGCTTCTTTATAACCATATTACCAAGATTACAGCAATTCATTGCCTGACATTTATATATCTGCCTGTCAAACCAAATATTCATGGAGTACTCATTGCTGCTCAGAGTAGCCTGGAGTAACAGTTCTGATCCCTCTGGCTACCTCTCTGTATCTCCTCGCTGGTAGTGAAGGAGGTCTTGCATATATGCATTTGTAAGATCCCATCTCTTTGTTCCTGTGTTTTTAGTGCAATCAGTTGACATTCCTTTACCATGTCATTTATTTGATGGTGTTGCCAGTATGCTATTGCATTTGTGGTGTGTAGCGTGCATTTTCATTACTATTTCTAACATTGGTATCAATGGTAAGTTTGGTGGATCAGTAAGAGAAGGAAGATTATGATCTCTTCCACAATGGATAGTAGCAGATATAAAGTAATATCTTTCATAATGGAATAATGTAAATAAAATGCTACTCATTAATGAAAGGTGATTAACCGAAAAAAATAGTTAAATGCACTAAATCTTAAAAATAGTTAATGTTCTTAAAATGCTATCAGCATTTTGAATTTTAAGTACATTTTAAATGCATAAACATCAAGAAGTTGAAGAAGATTCTTGTGAACAGTCTTTGGTTCATGGATTTCCCTGGTTAGATAGAAATGTCTGTCATACTCTTAAGGTCCTTGTATGCATCTGGAGGAGGGCAACCAAGCTGGTGACAGGGCGGGAAGGAACGTCCTACGAGGAGCAGCAAAGGAGTCTGGGTTTGTCTGGTTTGGAGAAAAGGAGGCTGAAGGGTGACCTCATGGCTCTCTGCAGCTTCCTGAGGAGGGGATGTGGAGAGGAGGTGCTGAGCTCTGCTCCCTGGGATCCAGGGACAGGACACCTGGGAATGGCTCAAAGCTTTGCCAGGGGAGGTTCAGACTGGATGTTAGAAACATCTCTTTACCAAGAGGGTGGTCAAACCCTGGAACAGGCTTCCTAGAGGGGTGGTCGCTGCCCCAAGCCTGTCAGTGTTTCAGAGGCATTTGGACAATGCCCTTAATAACACACTTAAACTTTTGGTCAGCCCTGAAGTGCGCAGGCAGTTGGACTAGATAGATGATTGTAGGTCCCTTCCAACTGAAAATGTTCTGTTCTATTCTGTTCTGTTTTATTCTATTCTATTCTATTCTATTCTAATGTCATGCAGCTTTTGGACTTCTACCAATCTTCAGCAGAGACCTTGTGAAAATGCCCTTGTGATGAGGAAAAAAAAAGTTCAGTTTTTAGTACAGGTCAGTTGCAATAACTTCAGATCCTTCCCACAAGGTAGATGAGAAAAAACAGCCTCATGAAGTCTCTGCTCGGAGAAAATGCTTGGCAGTATTACAATGACTGGAATTTTCCATGCCCTTTCCAACTCTAAGAAATGAGTGGAAAGGTGAAAAACTATCAGCAGAATACTGTGAGGTCAAATGAGACAGACTAGTATAGAATATTTTACTGGAACTGGTCATGAAGTATCATTAAGTCGTTTGTATAGCCTAATTCTGTAGATTTTAGCCAACATACTAGTTCAGGCTATCAGCCTTCAGAAGCCTGACCTACCCCAGATGCGAGGCCAAGGTCAGAGGGGGCATGATTCACCTGTGAGGAGTGTGTGTTGTCATCGCCCGTCTGGGCAGGAGAGTCCCACCTGCGGTGTCCTAATTTCCACGGCAGCAGCATGCTTGGCCCCGATTGGCCGCACTGGCTCCCCGCCTTGCTGCGGATTGGCCGAGCCTTCCGCCTCCTCTCTCTCATCTTGCTGGGGCACCCGTGCTGCCCAGCCGCAGCTCTTCCAAGGCTGACCATAGAGGGACTGGAGGATGCCCACGCATCAGCACTCGGTCGATAAGGTGTGTTGTTGGGGATGTGGCGGACAGGGTACACGTTAACTGGTGATGTTTATTCTCAGAGGCTAAAGAGTAAGTCTGTGGCTCAGTGAGAGCGTTTAGGAGGAGACAAGAAAGGAGAAAAATACTCATGAAGAATGGGATTAGAAAGAGGTGTACAGGACTCAGTCTTAAACTGTTGGCAGGATGGACTTGTCAGACCGTGTTTTTCAAATTACGGAAAATTATTTAACATATTAATTAAATGCTCTATGCTTAAAGGCTTTTAAAACAACTTTTGTCTCTATTCAGAAGTTTGCCCAAGGCTCTGGAGAAGCAAACCACCAAAGTGTGTCTTCCGGAGTCCACTAGACTTTGAACGCAGTAGCTAACTAACTAGCACCCAGGCATTTAATTGTTGGCCTGAAGTTGTGTTAGACTGAATGTGGAAGAGGATTCTTAGGGTAGCAGCTCAGGTACTGCAAAGATTAGGGCCATATAGGCTTGTAGGAAGAAGGCATTGTATCTGTGATAAAAAAAGAATTACAATTTTTCCTTCAGATGAAGGAACTGAGGGTAAGGTTAATTTTTCATTATTATACCCATAATTATATTAGAAGCTTGAAAATACTATTTATTTGCCAGAATTCCCTATGCTTCTGTTTTATAAATATTTACTTTTAGTTTCTTTACATTTTTCATGGAGAAAAAGTAAACTTGTGATGCAAGATAACAGGATTGCATTGAATATGCATTGGAACTCGTGTTCCATGGAAATTATTTTCCGCTTCTGCCTCAGGTCTGGACTTGGAATTTTGTAAGATGCTAGTATCTCTCTCTTTCTCATCTGACACCTAGTTCCAAGGGGTGGCCTGATGAGACTCTCAGGGTAGCTCTTGAACTGTTAAATCTGAGAGCTGATGCAAAGAGAAGGCATCTCAGCCGTGTTTCAACTTGTGCTTGTGTTTCTGGCTCTCTTCTAGCCAGAAAAGAGGAAAGGAGGTTTCAGACTGGTTTTCTTTCATGGCAGAGTGCAGCTCCAGACAATTTTCCAATCCCAGCTGAACTAGTGTTAAGGACTCTGCGTTCTGAAATAGAACATCTAATTAGAAACAGATTTTTTTTTTCCCATCTCTCCATGAGTCAGACAAAGATTTCAACAACACATAGACTGTTTCATATTAAATCACTGTTTACCACATCATCTGTTAATATAATAGCACCTACATGCTGTATTTAAAATTTAATTAGAGGTGGGCCACGTCAAAATCGTCACAAGAGATTGGATAACCGCACCCAGTGTACTGATACCAAAACATAATGCTTACCAGGGTTCCCATTTAAGTGACATTTTCATGAGACTTTTGGGAGGGATAGTCTTCATCTGCTTTAAAGACACGATAACTTGCATATGTAGCTTCCCTGATTGCTGCACTTACTGGTTGTGACACCACACAAACCTTCACCATCTTCCTATAGGAAATCTTTCAACGCTTCACAGTCACCTGTTTTATTATCTGTTGACTCAGTGGCTTTTCAAAACGTTGTTCAAGTTCAGAGTTTAGTGCATGGGTGTTTGGAATTGTGTTCTGAATTTCACCACCACCCCACTTCCAGATACTTCTGTCACTTATTTCGTGAGCACGTATAAAACTGAATGGTCTTATGCATTCGTGCACAAATTAAGATACACAGGTGGATGATACAAACTGAACGTAAATGCTTTAAAAAATCTCAAGTAAGTACCTCCATTCTTTCTGTTACAGTCTATTGTATCACACACGGCAATCCTGCAGCAGACAGGCACGAAAAATAGCGTTATTAAATACTTCTTGTGCTTTAACAGTTGTATCAGCATTTTTGTAACTGGACCAGTGAGCTATTAGTAAGATATAATGGCCTTACAAATTATGTGGTGCCATGGCTGAGTGTTTAGACTTTGAATGCGGGCCATAAAATCTGGTATTAAATACCTGAGAATATGGCTGGGAAATGTTTCCTTTCTTTCTTGGAAACAGTTTACTATCAATGTCACTACTACAAGGGAAATATAAAGGAAATATATTTCCTTTCCACTGACAATCCTTGAAGACTGGACTTCAGTCCAGCCTCTTAGTTATTTTTGTGAATTACTATACTGGGTATAATTTATTCTTAACACATAGGAAGCATGCACTAACGATTCAGTGTTTTTAAATTGTTTAGAAATTCCAAAGAATTTTGCAGAAGTCTTTTGTTAAGTCCTTCAGGAAACAAAATATTTTGAAAAACTTCTAAAAGTTCTCCAGGGTGTTTAACAATAGATTCCTTGGCTGCCTCTTGGAAGTGGGAGTAGGCAAAGCAGTGAAAGGAGAACATGCTAGTCATGGTTATATCTACAAAAAGCAGTTTGAGAAAGGATTGTGTCTTAGTTCTTGAATAACAAAGGAGCTAAGCTAAATCTGCTAGCTCAACAACGAGAAAGTTTACTTTACCAAAGCTGTAATGCAGCAGACATGGCTGTTAATGGATTGCGTTCATGTAACCAGAGAAATTAAACTTGCACTAATAATTCAGTATTTTAGAATGGAAATATTCATGTCACTTATGGCACTGTTATGCCAGTGTATATAGATACTTTAATTTATTTTCTTCAAAATACTCATGCAATGAAAGCCCAGCTTTCTAGCCTTGTTCTCTTTCTCACCCTGGAGAAAAGCAGATATTTGTCAAATATGGCAACTGCTAAAAAGAAGTTACTATAAACTGCATTGTGTTTTTGTTCCACAGATGAGAAGACACTCCTGCTTCGTTTTTTTGTTCTGTGGGATATTTTTGCCCAGAATCCTTGGTTTTCCACAGACGAATACCTCAATTGATTGTGATTCTCTGTTACCAAACTATCAGGCTGAACCACAGACAGCTGCACCACCATATCTTATTTCTGTATCTTTTGATAACTTTGAGCCAGGAAATGAAATCCAAGGTAAATAACCTGAATGACATAAAATCTTTATCTGTGCCTCCCTGAATTACCAATCTTTACCAAAATTCCCCCCTTCCCCTCTCAGTCTGGTTAAATTTATTTTTTAATTTCAAACTTGTTCACCTATACCTGAGATACTAATCTTTTTTGAAATGTTTTTTATATATGTATGTATATATTTGTATAACTGAAAATATATTCCCTCTTTTTTTTCTTTTCCCTAGCTAATAAATATCTTAACTTCATGCTATAATTTTTCTGACAAAATTAAAATTAAATGGGACAGCTGGCCAAACTGGACTAATAATTGGTTGCTCTTTAACTTTGTATTTGAGTATTTGCTGTTGTATCAGGCCTCTGCAATACAAAGGGATCTTACTCATTAGACGTTCACATGCTGTCATCTTACAGGAAAATAAAAATTCAGGATGCAGTATAAGACAACTCAAGAGTGAGACATTTTGAGTCACCCTTCTAAGAGCTGCATCCCAGATTTTATCAAATTGCAGGAGGTGGAGCTATTGTGGCTTAAACCACCTTTTTATTTTCCTAATCCCAAATTGCTCTCTGGATGGAACACCTTGACAGCCTTGTTTCTCCACACTATGATGCCATCTCATGGTGCTGTCATGCTTTAAGTGGCTTGTGAACGCTTCTTTTTCTAGCCATTTGCTAGAAGAAGCATGGAAATTAGTTGTAACCCATCACATGTCCGTTGTTCTCAGTAGCTGAAAAAGAACATTGTTCACTAAGTAGCTACTGTCCAGCTGGGATTCTGTTTTACCTGAACCTAGTAGCATGGATGCGCTTCCACAGAGAGTGATATGTAGGGAGAAGAACGGAGAAGTGTCAGAGTCCTGTTATAGCTGCCCTTCTTGGAAAAACGTGTGTGAATAGCTCCTTCAGGGATGGGAGGGCTGTTTGATTATTGAGCGCTATTTTTAAAACAGTATTGCCAACAAAGTGATGGATGCATTTAAGTATATGCAGACTGGTCTGTGAGGTTATATGGGATTTACCATGACAAAAATATTGAATCCCAGATGCTACTAACCTTGCCTCTTTTTTAATTTCCCCTCCCCCCTTTTTTTTTTCCATCTATTCTTTTCTTGCTTTAGCTCTATTTTTCTCTTGCTTCAGATTGTAAGCATGCAGTACCTGGGCTCAAGTTGCTGCATTAGGTTGCCCTTGAGTATATTGTAGTTCTACCTGTGGCACACCATGTGCCAACACTCACATCTGTGCTTGGTTTAATGCTGCATTCAAGTGTGGGATGTCATCCCTCCTGTGAGATCTGTGAAAATTTAGTGAATTAGGACTGAAAGTTGATGACAAATTGGAAGGCTAATTATGCAGGTGTTTGGAAATTTTAAATTGTCAAGGTATGATTGGTCCTTGCCTTGACTTCTCTGTCATCTGTCCTGACAGTTTATCTGTCCTTATTTTTAATGACTGCACATAAGGGCATAAACCCTTATTCTGATCTTATTTTCAAAAGTGCTTAATATTGGCGTTAGCAGAGCAAGTTTATAATAGATCATAACAAATTTGATTATGCCTCCTGAAATTTAACTTCAACAGGGATATACACAAAACATGTAACTGCTCTCTTCCATTTTTTTCTGAGCTCCTTCAATAACAAATTTTGAGTAAAATTGAGTAGTTTTTAATTATTCATTTTTCATATTTAATAGAGAATATGAGAGCCAAACTGTCTAGCTTCTCTTTTCCCAGTTGTAACACATAAAAAAAAAAAAAAGGTGTTGCGATACAGCCTCAGGCAAAAGTTAATCTTCTCTTTTGAAACAGAGGTAGAAAGAAATGCAATTCTCTTTCTCCTGTAGCTATTTTGACTTTGTAGGCCTAATTAGACAGAAAATAAATAACCTTTTGGGCAACAGGGCCATTGGCCAATATTCTGAGTATGCATGGGGAGCAAATGAGATTAATAAGAATGTTGTAGTCATATGGTAGAGCAGAATTACTTTTTAAATTGTAAGTCATATATTCCATGTTACTTTACACAGAAATGCCTCTCCAAATTTATTCTTTTTCCTTTATTGTCATTCTCGTCATGATTAATAAAAACTGTAATAAACCCCAACGTTTTTAAAAATTGTAAAAGGTTTTGAAGTGTTTCTGGACATACAGTCTTGTGCTTTGGATTGAGGGTAATTAGTTGTTAAACACTTGAAGGTTTTAGTTGTGTATGAAACTTAAATTTCTCAAAATGTCTGTTTTCACAGTGACTCTAGAAGCACTTAAAGATGCTAATTTTAAAGGATTTATTCTACAAGCTCGAGAATTAGAAGGAGATACTCCTGTTGGTACTTTTAAAATTACAGATCCAAACACTAAAGTCTTGGAATGTCATAACATGACGGTATGTGTTCAATCTTTGGAATATTTAATTAAGCTTGATTTCCTTTTAAATACTTTAACCAGAATTGATAGAAGAAGTGAGCATTTTTATATGGCAAAGTTATTTCATCAGCAGAGTTTAAAAATTCAGACTTTCTCAAGAAATACATTTATCTTCTATATGTGATATGAATGTAATGTAGAAGCTACCTGGCACTTTTTAGGAGGACATCATTGTTACCTGTTGTAATAGACAGTTCCCCCAATAATACAGGTAAAAGTCACTTTTGCATCTTATATAATTTTATGTATTTCTTTTTAATTGCAGAATTCATCACTAGGTCATGCAAATTCAGATGTGAAGCAGAAAGTTACAACAACATGGATTGCTCCACGTGATGTTAGAGATCTTCAATTTATGTAAATAACTAATAATTTTCCTTGAAATTTTATTTCTATGGATTATTTTGACATGGATCTGTGTTGCTGTTTCTGATGTTCCTGTCTTGCCACAATCGTGGGTTTTTTCATAGTTTGTCATAACTTCCCACTGTGTCCATTAAATAACATAATTTCCATTTCAAGATATAATTATACAAGGTAAAGACTGTCCTACAGATGTTAATATTTGTAAATAATTCAATTAAGCACAGTGTTATAAACTGATTACTCAAAGATCCATTAATACACTTTGACCTTTTTAATTACAAGAGCAACAATATGAATGTAACTAGTTTCCTGAATAAGTGAAGTTCAGACTCTATTCAATTATAATTTTTTTTCATTTTGAACAGTGGAAAAATAGCAGTTTGACGTAAATGCTTGTAAGATAAATTTAAAAATAAGTTTACAACCCATGAAGTAACTGCTGACAGATGGAAGAAAACAAATTTATCCTGCATTTAATGCTACTTTTCTTGCAGATCTGAAGTTTGTAAAAATACCACTTGGTCTAACAAAATGCATGCTTGATGTAATTGGAAAATATTTGATAGCTTCCTACTGTTTGAAGTGTAGGTTTATGACAGGGCCATCTTGGCCTTGCTTCATTAAATCTTGAGGAATATAAAAAGGGGCAGAAGAACACAAATTAAAAACATGATCTCTTCCACTAGTTAATGCCATGAGAATTGGTTCACCATCATAGATATAAATTGTCAGAGTGGGGAAGAGATGTGACAATTTTTATGGACATTTGAGCTGATACTCCCCACCGGAGTCAGTGCTTCTTCAAATAGTGTCCATTCCTCTTCTGCTCCTTCTAAGCTTCTATTTTATTTATCTTCAAAATTATGTTGGATGATAATACAGTAATGGAAAAGTGTTCTGGAAGATTATTTTCTTTTCAAACTTTTACCGCATACCCTTAAAATCAAAATAGAGTGGATTTTCTTGGCTGGGGGCAGGGAGGAGAGATTATTAGTATTTTATACTGAAAGATTTGGATAGAAAAAGAATAATTTGTTTGCTTGTTTTATTTCCAGTGCAACTGTTGTTCAAGATCTAGAGAAATTTTGGGTTGGAATTCAAAGCAAAACTCTCACGCCTACACATTCTGAGTCAGTTAATGGGACAGGAAAAAGTAAAAGGAAGGTATGTTTTGAGTGTATTTGCATACTAGAAATTAATAAAGTAAATTAAAATATCTTTGACTTGATACAAGACATATACTCATTGTCACATATTCATAACTAAGATGGCAAAATCATTAGATATTTTCAACAGTTTTAATTTAACTGCCTAATGCTATTACTAAATTGATGAAAAACTAAAATGAATATTATTCCCCCCCCCTCCCCCCCCCAGAAATAAGGAGACTAATAATCTAGTTGTCAAAGCAATCCATAGCATAAAGACAAAGAAAAGAAAAGCATGAAGACAAAGAAAGAAATCTCATCATAAGGACAACTCTACTGTGCTTCTGGTGTACTGTGCTGTTCTTAACTGCTGCCCCAGTCCCTGGGAACTACAGCTGTGCAGCATATCCTTAGAAATTACTTTGTTTATTTTTTGGCCAAGAATTATGCTTTTATGAAACATCTTGAACACAATTGGCAGCTAAAGTAAAGAAAGTCTGTTCAAATCTCCCATATTGGTTCTCAACTGTAGCAGCACTGATTTATGTCATCTTGCAATCTAACCAAGAGTGAACACCCGCCTTTTGTCCCTCACTTCACCAAATGTATTTCCTGTTTCCTATAATAAGCTGCTTTTTTTTTCCCAGTAAATAATTTGTAAATGTTTCCTCTCTTTTTTTCACAGTTTATGATAGAACTAGAATGTAACAAGGTAAGAGCAATTTTTCTTTAATTTCCCAATTTTCAGTTACTTCAGTTTCCTGTCCTACTGGTCCAGTTGTTTCATGCTTGTGGCATGCAGTTTATATCATACCATTCAAATTACTTTCCTAGCAAGATCTCATTTTTGTTTACATTTTTTATGCAGTTCTGAAAGTATTTTTAATCAGTTAACATCAATTCTCAGATCAGATTGTTACAAAATTGACTTCTTCACTCACACCATGAATGTGAATTCAGTTGATTTCCTGTTTAAAATGATTTGGTATTTATAGACCAGTCAATTATCAGTAACTGGAACTTGTACTTTCTTACAGCGTGGAGGGACTTACACAAGACAAGGTGGATGTGTCCTGGTAAGTATTCTTTCTCCAAAGACATTGACGTACAGCTAATTGCCCAAGATCTCATGACCTAGTCAAAAGTGGCTTCTAGTCACATCTTTCTCTCTCTTGTCTCTCAATTTATTTTTATTTTTGGCAATGTACCTTGGTTGATTAAAATCCCAAACTTTCTAAATGGTTGTCAGCCTTGTTACCATTTCCTCCTGCAGATTCTCTCTAGCTAATGTGGAGTAACATTCTGATAGTTTCCTTTTTTCTGTCTTCACTTTTTAGTCCTAGTGCTTCCTTGCTTTTCAAGATCACTAATTTCAGCAGCTCTGAAACTTTGCTTTTTGCAGATCATGATCTACATATAAAATGTAACTATTTGATTTTTTTTTTCCTGAAAACTCACTTTCAGCTCAGTGAAGAAGCCTCTTTTTGTTCTTTCCTTTCTCCAGCAAATATGCCCTACATTTCATAGTGTCTAGTGACTACATAGTCATTACAGTAAAAAGTTTTAATCCACTTTTTACTGATCTTGACAGTGTAGGTCTTCTCCTCAATGATGGTCATCAAGTGTATGAGACCAGATAAAACAGGGTGCAAGCAACAGAATTATGTTAATTTATACCATCTAGTTTGGTGTAGTTTAAAGACCTCTTTAAAGATATCTGAAATAATTTTAATAGTATCAGTTGATGGCATGAGGTCACAGAAAACTACTTTGTGTGTTCTTCCTCTTCCCACCAAGTAGATCTTTCTTTCCTGAAAATCATTTATATAAAAATCAATTTTCTGCCAAATAATAAATAAGCATCATGGCTTCTTTACAGGTTGGACCTTCTGGTTCCTCTCAGAGCAGCTATTCAGGAAGTCAGGTAAATGTCGTGTCCATTTTCCTTTAGTAACCTTGAACAACTAAAATTCTGTAACTACAGAGTACTGAGGTGTTTTAATACTGTACTGAAATATTATCTCTGCTGGTTAATGCTGAATGCCAGAGTTATTCATCCAGTTAACTGTATGTTCAGTACGTGGACTAGGTTCAACTACCTACACTCTGTTGAACTCAATACCTTGATGCCAGTATTCTTACTTACAAGATGCTTCACCACCTCTGACCTCACACATTAAGCATTTTTATCAAGCACTAACTTGACCCTTTTGGGGAAAAAAAAAGATTCCTTCCATCTTCCTAGAGGATTCCTACCTGCATGTGCATGCAAACGCAGTCACAAACCATTTATTTCAAACTATAGTTTGAGAGACATCTGGCATAATGAAAATGAAACTGTACTTATTGAATTGTTAGGCATTTTTCTTATTTCTTTTTCTTTGATGATCAAAATAAAAGGACTAATTATATTTGTGTTTCACTGTCTTCTCCACAAAAATTTGCAAAATTCACCAGATATTCATGCATATATTAATGCTCCAGCGTAATGTGTGTGTCACTTTTAACACTGGATTATATTTGCAGTTGAAAATGTGGGGATTTCACAGTTTAGTTAGCCTTTTAAAACTTCTGGGGTATGTATGCCTGCATTCTCACTGATCATTTTCACTTCTTTAATCACAGAAATGTATACTTGGTTTTTAGTTAATTATCTCCACTACCGTAATGTGCCTATTAGCACTTGAACTGTCAGGTGCTTTCCAGTATGTCTCCAGTTTCTTGAACTGAGCTTACTTATTCTTACTTGTTTCTTACTACTTACTAGTGATTACATTTATTAGTGAATTATCTGGTAATATTGACACCAAATTATTAGCATGCATCAAAATAATTGGTATTTCTCAAAATCTGGTAATTCCACTTACAAGTAGTGAAGATTGAACAAGTGGAATATTACCAGATGACTCACAAATAAATATAATCACTAGTAAGTAGCAAGAGTACTGTAACTATATAGTTAATATATTTTTCTAAACTATAGACCATTTAGTAAAACAACTTATAGATTTTGAAAGGTTCCGTGACCAATGACGAAGTTATATGAAATGCAGATGATGACAAATGTCTCATACTAAATTAGAATTGTTACAGCCAGTTCCCAGTGAACTGGTGAGCTCTGTACTTGCTTATCCCATTTCTGCACATCCACGTTGTCAGCTGCACAGCTTTTCATGCCATAAACAGCAGGGCTTTTTTTTTTTTCTTTCTGCCCCCCCCCCCCCTTTTACATGGAAATAATTGACTTCTCTTTTTATTTCAGAGTGGAGTAGTCTACACAATAAGCAAGAGTGGATGTGGCCCTGTAAGCACTTTTCTTATGTTTACTTTTTTGCCCCCAACATAACTATATTTGTAGTAACTCCTAGCCTTCAGTTGCATTATTTATGTGAGTGTTCACGTGGGAGTTTCTGTTGCAGATAGAAAATAATGAGAGAGCTAGAACACGAATATTACAGTTTATGCAAAGATATGAAGTAGTTGGCAGACAGAGATGTTAAAAAGTTAAATAGAAACAGAGATTATAGAACCATGAAAAAAAAGACTGGAAGGGGTGATCTGTCACACTTGCATTACACTCATTATACTAATTGCCTGTTCTCTCTTTTTACCCAAGAGAAGACTGGTGCAAATTGATCGATTTGTTCTGAGTTGTTCCTCCTCTCAGGAGTAATCACAGAGATATCTACAATAACTAAGGCTATTTCAGTTTTTCACTCTTTCAGGCAGCAGGGATAATTGTGAAGTTATGAATCCTAGGCAGGTCAAGCCAGGCATCCAGAAATAGGTGAATGATGCGAGAGTGCTCTAATGCGGTGCTGAATAGACCAAAAACTTAGCTGAAGCATTTTTATCAAGATGGGGACTAATTGCATGGACTAAAGCATTTACAGATTTATGTCAAATACATATAATTACTTTGGTTTCCTTTCAGCATTTACAAGATTTTTATTTCTTAATAAAAAGTTACTATGTTCAAACATTTACTCAATATAAAAAATGATAAAAAAACTTGAAAGGTAAATAAAACAGTCAAGTTTACTCTTTCTATGTCAATGACAGGTTTTGTGCTTGTTTTTTTGTAGTATAGCAAGTAAATAAAAATAAGCCAGTCGTGTAGTTCTATCACTAAGCGCTATCAGTTGCCACTTCAAGCTAGAAAAATGAGGATGACTCAGCACCAACAAGGACAATGTTTCCAAAAATGTAAAACATTCGTGTCATCAGTACTTTTAAAATGTAAAACTCCTCACAACGTGCATTGAGTTTTTGCAAAAAACAACAAAATTACAGTTTTGGGGGAGACTATTGTTTGTATTAATAATAAGAAGTGAGATTTACTTTAATAAAGGAGCTATTAGTGTTTATGCTGGACCTTGATATTTTATATTTGATTGACTGTGAATCAGGAAGGTGTTAATTTTTGTTTCTTTCCAGTTTCCACTTCCTAATTTTAACATATATGTGTATGTACGTATTACATACATAATACGTTTCAATGACAAGAATTATGTTAAATCTTTATAATTTATTTGTATTAAAATAATGTCTTGACAGTGTCCGTTTTAAAACGGTTCCTGAGAACCACTAGATAATCACTAATATACAAAGGACTAACGTGCCTGGCTCTTAGCTCCATTCACACATGACTGTTCATGCATGAATAGTGGGGAGTACAATATTCTCCTTATCATCTATTCTTTACATACTCCATGTAAGGATCAGTCAGAATTGAGGGTGTCTGAAGTGTGCCTTTTGTTCTTAAGCAATTACAGAAGAGAAATAACTGGGTTCATTTTTTTTTTCTTAGGGAGGTGCTGCTAATGTATACAGTCAACACGCCTGTAGAGATGTAAGCTGGCTATATATGTATTTCCTGATTGTCTACTACTATGCTCCTTAACTCATCTCCTTATTGCAAATTGCATTTCATTCTCTTCTGCAGAGCTGTATTATTCTTCCTAAATATATTAAGGAACATGGTGGTAGCCTGAGGTATTCTGAGATTAAAAACAAAAATGAAAAGGTGTTACATTATCACTTCCTCAAAGTGTAATCATTTATGTTGTAGGGGCTACTCATTACCTATTAGAAGTGCATCATTTGTTAGCTTACTAAAATGTCAGAATTCTTACTGAATAATGCTTTTTATCTGTTAGAGTCTGTTACCGTCTTTGGATATTGCGTATTGTGCAATATTGTTTGGGGTTTTTTACAATCTTTGTGTATTAATCCAATAATTATTTGACAATAGAAATTTCTCTACTAATTAATCTCATGTATTTCCTTTTCACCTGAAAACAGATTTATTTTGAAATAGAACATATTTTCCATTTTTAAAATCACAAAAGCAAGTAAAAAAAATCTATCAGACAGACAACACACTCTCTAATTCCTGTTAGGAACTGAAACCCTAGCCAAAAAACTGCTTAATCATATGCTTAACTTTAAATAAGTCATTAGTTATATTAATTCCTAAATATTAAATATATTTTACCTTTGATTAATTTTTAAGTGTAACCTATATTTGTAATAGTCATATGAATAATGTTGCTTACAGTAGAGTGTTCGAAAAATTTTACTTCAGTTATCTCTAAGCAAGTTCAGTATACTTTACTATTGCCCTAGGTTTATTTAAGTATAGATGAGGTCAGTTTGATTTGAAGCGTACATCCTTTAAGGAAAGCAGTGATGACTTCTAGATATCGTTAACAAATCATTATATAAATAAATACCTGATCCATGGTTTTATTTCAGAGTGCATCCTCATCCGGCAGTGGTCTTACCTATGGCCAGGTAGCTATGTGCTTTCCAACATGTTTTCCATTTCCTACGCTATTCAGAAACTAAGTAGTTACGCCCAACTTTTACCAAACAATAATAAAGTTCATGGAAGGGGATAAAGGAGGACTGTCTTCAAATGGTTAAGTAATAATTATATCTGGAAATAGCGTCAACAGATGAGTTACATGTTTAGTTCCTGTTGTAATATCAACTTTGTTAGAAACTACTTACTTCTGTTTGGCACAGAAACTCAATGATATTTATTCTGTAAATGAACACCAGTTGCTCTTATTACGATTTTCCAAAAGTCAGTGCTTCCTTTGATAGTGACTAAGAATTAAAAGTATTTTTTGTGGCCTTTGCCTTTGCAATTGTACATATGGGTTGATGAAATGGAAAACTTTGCTGCATGTTATTTTATGCTTCATTTAAAACATTTGTATTCTTATGGTGCATCCCATTTATTCCAGTTTATATTTCAATGGTAGGTTTTTTAATTTTGGAGGGAACGGGTTCTGGAGTTTGTGTTGGTTTCTTTTTTGATGAAGGTAGAAGAGATTTTTATTTTTCTACCAATAGATTATTTTTGTTAAAAACAAACTTCCAATTTGATGTTAGATGAAGCAGTTGCAGCTTTTATACAGTGCTGTGTAAAACTAGCAAAATAATTGGGGTTTGTAGAAAAAATATAAACTGGTTGATTTATTTCAGTTCATTTATTAATTACCAATATATTAATACTTCAGAACCTTATTTTGTTTGGTACTTTAGGGAAATGATGTTAGCTGTAGCATTCTTGTGGAAAATAGTGCTGTAGTTAATCTGTCATACACTTACCTAAGCAAAAAATGGATTCTGTGTTCTTTACAGTCCATGCCTTCAAGCAGTTCCGCTTCCAGCAAGAAGGTGAGCACTCCCTTTCATTTCAAAGTGAAAACTGCAGTTCCTTTTGCCAGTTAGGACTTTTCAAGGTTTTAACCCAGATTGATTTATATGATTTGAATCAGTTTGGTTCTGAGATGCCTTATACTAACTAGTTGTGCTGCAGTGGCTGTGGTTGATAGTTGACTTAACTGTATATAAAATAAAATTTCATACATGATTATGGGCATTTGTTTTTAAAAAGTTACAATAGGGATTGTGATGTAATTAGGACTTTTACGGATGTAGGTTATGTAATTATTATTCAGATGGGGCTGGAGAATGAGTGTGACTAAAAGCAAGTGAAATCAATAGAATTCATACTACTGTTGAATTTGACTCATAATATTCACATGGGCTCTTCCTCTCAGTTCAGTCTCCAGGAAGCTCAGGGCTGATATTACGGTGTGTTCAGTACCAGCGTACCCATTCTTGTCTTCAGGTTTTTTTTTTTCATTTTAGTTTCCCATTGTTTTAAGAATTCAAAATATACTGATAATTTGTTTAATAACTTAGTTTTAAAAACGTAATGCTTCTCCTGTTTCATACTAGAATTCTTTACTTCTGTTAGCACCAACTCTCCTCTTCCTTTTTATACCACTAGATAATACAAACTGGGGGGGAGGGAGCTTCTAATTAGAAAACATTAAAACCTAAACAGAAGATGCTACTATCGCATTTGGCTTATTTTTTTTGAACTCAATATTAAGCCCTTTTTTTAGAATAATACTAAATAAAGAGAAAAGAAATTGATCTTCCAGTTTTGGGTGGAAAGTTAAAGATCAAAAAGACACATGGTAGAGGCCAGTGGATATGGTGCAATACATTAAATCCTGCAGTAAATCTACATTGAATCTACAGCTGAGTCATTGTGTGACTGGGAGCAAGTCTTTTGTCTCCTTATACTCTTGTGTAAGCCATGTATACTTATATATTCTTCTTTGCTTGATAATACGCATTAAAAAATCTTCTAAAAATAGTATTTTATAAAAGTGATCATACATAGCATTATTATCAGAGTTTGTATATTTAGAGAATCCAGTATTCTTCGTTTTCCTAACATATTTAACTAAACAAACTCTATGATGAGTAAACAGCTTTCTCTGATTTCTCTATAGGTAGTGGTCATATCCAACAACGAACCTTTTCCACCTGTGGTAAGCTATTTTTCTCTACAATGCTTGGAATTTTGACTCAAAAAGCTTTCAAATATCTACATGCTTAATTTGTCAGAAAGGTCTCATCAACACATGCAAATATCTCAAGAGTGGGGGTCACAAGGACGGAGCCAGACTCTTCTCAGTGGTGCCCAGCACCAGGACAAGGGGCAATGGGCACAAACTGAAGCATAAAAGGTTCCAGTTGAACGTGAGGAAGAACTTGTTGACTTTGAGGGAGCCCAAGCCCTGGCCCAGGCTGCCCAGGGGGGCTGTGGAGTCTCCTCTGGAGATATTCAAAGCCCACCTGGACAATGTCCTGTGCAACCTGCTCTAGGTGAACCTGCTTTAGCAGGAAGGTTGGACTAGATGATCTCCCAAGGTCCCTTCGAACCTTTGCCATTCTGGGATTCTGTGATCCAGTGATTCTGTAATTCCAGGTGTATGGAGACAACTCTCTGTCTTCAGGGAAAGGCAGTAGTAAGATAGCCCCAGGTCTCGTGGTCCTATGCTTGCTATTAGTACTTGCAGAGATACTGGATTAGCTGCAGATTCCAGGTCTCTCGATGCATACAATGCATGTGATCCTGAATAGTTTTGATATTCTGTTTCTATTGCAATTCTCTTGTAAATTCATTTCCATTCTCATTTTTGAACTACTAAATTTCCACTCTGCTTACTTGGAATTCGTAGTTGAAAGTTTAGCCTTCAGGTGGTTAAAGTGAGTTTGTATGACATAACATTTGATATATATGTTTCTCTGATGTCTAGTTTCTAATCAAACATGAATGAAGATTAAGATGCGTTTGTTCTGTGCTATCCTTTCCATATTTTTATTTCACATTTGATTGTGTATTGCATCAAAAGATGCTGCAATATTCTGTTTGGAGAAGCCCTTGTGCGAAATAATTAGAGTTTGTTGTGTTTCATTTGCAGCGTCATACCTACCCCCAGGTAAGCATACTTCTTTCTTATGTTTTCTATAATAGTAATACAGTTCTTATGGGATCAAACCAGTTGCCTCAGGATGGTGTCTGCTACCCTTTTACATTTGTCCCTCATGCCCCACAATTCAGCAAACAAATGACTGGATCAAGAATTGACTTCGTATGTGTGGTTATATATGTCCAATGCAGGTGACAGTGAGACAGGTTGGAGGGATGATGATATCTTAGCTTCGCTCACCACATTTGGAAAAGCTGAGCTGACTGGTGGTGCAAAAAGGGCATAGCCTGTGCTCTGCTGCTCTCCACGTAAGCTGTAAGGGAAGCAGATGCAAGTGTAGAAAATTACTTAGTAAGGTCAGGCTGCCTCCCGAAACTTTCAGAGCTGAGGATAAATTAGTTTAATGCTGGGTGTTAAGAATTTGATACTCAGTATATCACATGTACGGCCTTTCTCTTTATTCTCCCAAACAAAATAGTACAACTTGGTATTTTCCATTTAACTGCATTGCATCTAAATAAGTAAAATTAAATGTTCTCTGTGTTCTTTGTTTTTTTTTTTTTTCAGAGTTTGGGAAGTTCTGCTACTAGAGTCGTAATACAGGTAGACTTTCTTTCTCCATTATACCTGAGTTTTAACCTAAGCCCTGTCTCAGTAAACTAAACAATGATTCATCTCTTTTGGAATAAATAAGTATGGATAACTTACAGATATCTTGGATATCCACAAAAACAGTGGTGGAGCAGGGTGTTTCTGTAGTTACAGTAAAGTGGGTGTCCTACTTAGTTGCTGAGTAAAGACCACTGCTGCTGTTTTCTACAGTCATAAAATATGAAAACCTCTGTATGCTAATTCCATAGTGCTCTCAAAGTTTGTGAAATTTAACCATCTCAGTCTGCTCAGGAAGGCAGATGGAATTCTAGAACTTAAGATTTAATGTTATTTTATATTAAATCAAATATGCATAAATCATAAGTTGCGCAGTTCCATGTTGATTTAAAGAGTCTATTTTTTTAATGGAAACAACTAGTTCAGCATTCCATTTTTTAAAGTCCTGCTATTTAGTGCTTAGGCAAAACATTCCTTCTTGGAATACTTGTAAAATATTATGGATATCACTCAGGCATATTTTTTCTGGGTCCTTTGTCATTTTAACCTACCTACTACTCTTCAAGGTTTAGGCTTTTCTTCCTTCATATGATAGTCCTTCAGAATGTGACAACAAATTCTCACTTCCATTGAAAGAACAGTAGCAGGTTACCCCAGCTGGGATTTGTCTTTTCATGATCCTTAGATTATAGCATTAGGTTCTTCCATAAGTAGTGATGAATGCTGGCAGAGAAAGGAATAAGATTTCCTTGTTATTTTATTTCTGAATTTAAATCTATAATGCTTTAATTACACAGGTTAAATATTTTCAATGTATGTATATAAATAGAACTGAAGAATATTTGGTTACTCTCATAATCTACGTACTTCATGGGAATTAAAAGATTTTCTGCAATGACTTTTCCTTTGGTTAAATTGTAACTGACTTTTCCAATTTTTGTTTTGACAAAGACTTTTTCATGAATAAGCACAACAAACTTTTGATTTTCTATGAAAATCAGCCATAGTATGAGTATAACGGGGTATGAGTTTAAAGGCAATTTGTGTGACAGATTTGAAGGGCAGCATTATTTAAACTCACTTGAAATACCACAATATGACACAACGATACATCATATGATGATTTTTCATTAAGAAAATGGCATTGAGATGTATAAATACTTTTAGCACTTAATTTATGAAGGATCTTTATATACTGAAGTATTGAATATTGTAGCGCATGGAGATGACATAAATAAACTAAGAAAGGGCATAAAAGAACTCCTTCTGGCTTTCAAACTGATGGAGTTTTTTAAAAGGATAGAGTTGCTTCTTGAAATGTCTTAGTATGTAAGCAATTCCTCTTAAAAATAAATAACCATTTTCTTGTTCCTGTGTAGAGTGGTGGACAAAGACAGCAAAGCAGCAGCGGCAGCACTATTTACGTTCAGGTAAGTGAACTTAAAAAGTACTGTAGACTTCACTAAAACAGGGCCGGCACAACTTGGAAATAAATTACTTCCTACATTTTTAAATGTATTTCACAGGGTGCAGATATTTCTATTTTTCTGATTTTTGTTCATTAAATTGTCATCTGGTGTTGGTGTTTAACTATCATTGTTTGGAATGCTCATAAATGTATTTCCATGTGTGATTGGATGAAGTGAAATGACTGTATTCCACTCAACGTGTCCTCTAAAAGGTGCACAAAAGCCACGGCACAGGGAGGAAGTGACTCTAGCATCAGTATCACACCATAAATCCCATACTGGTAGATTCAGACCCCATGTATATTAGATCACAAATTTCCAGAAGCTATGAAGGATAGTTGCTTGTCCATATCAAGAACAATGAAGAATCATAACTCGGAACTATGTGCAATGTCTTTCAGCCTTAATTAAAGCCATGCAAATAAAGCTACTTCTGTGAAAAACAAGTGTGTATATTTAACAAATACCAACATAATGATAACATAAATTGTTGAGAATATTCGTAGTATAAACTCAAGTATGAAAGCTCTTCAGAATTCCTCCTCTTTACAAGGAAAAAAGGCAAATGTCTGTCAATATTCTCTGTACATGCAAACAGGAAAATGTCTCACAAGGGTAGGTATGACTTTTAGAGATCAAGGCCACAGGGAGGAAAGTATTCAACATGACAAGTACTCAACATGCACAAGGTTGGCAGTCTGCATCTCAATTCGATTCCTGGCTTTTGCGGAGAATAGGACAATCTGCTGCACAGATGCTAGCATAGTGCTCTGTCCCCTCTGGCCCAGGGAAGAGCCTTCCTGGGAAACACTTGTGCAGCTCTATTTCCATTAACATTGTGCTCTTTACAGAAGCCTCCTTCTCAAGGTGGTAATTCTCTTCTTTGTTTTACAGGGTTCCCAAGGCAGCCAGTCCTATGGCCAGGTGAGACCTTTTTTGCTGACATGTACTGAGCTTTTCCCTAGGGGCCTGCCTTGTAAGTGGACTTTGGGGGTTGGTTGGGGTTTTTTCCTTCTTGGTGTTGCTGAGTGGTCCTTGATTTTGCTTTGCACCACTGAGTTACCGTGAAGGAAGAAGAACCTAGTACAGAAGAACTTTTAGTGGAAATGGGCTTTTCTGTCACAGCTGTGCTGAGACAATGGCTTTGTTTTCAAATGAGCTCTTGCCTTTCTCACAGAGCTACCAGCCTCAAGGTGGCAGTTCCTATGGCCAGGTAAGCATCAGTCAGTAACAGCATTTGAGAAAGCGCAGGGCGATGGTACCACAAATGAGAGTAGACTCTAAAGTATATTTTTTTTCCGTTTATGTTGAGTTCTTAAAAAAAAATATTCTCTGAATGCATTTCAAAACTTCTGTTGTGAAAATGACAGCTGTGTTTTTAATGGATATCTGCAGGAAGCATGGGTTTCTGTCACTAACTGATGTTTTCCGTGGGCATGGAACTTTAGAATTTATGTTAGCAACAGTCTATTTGGTGCTGTTCCTGTTCTAGTTGATTTACATGGCCCAAGACAAATTTATAGTCAGTTCTTTGCTGTCTCCTTTGGTCTCAGTACGGAGGAACAGTGTTGAGGAGCTCAAGAACACTGGGTGAGGCCCTCAGCTGCAGGAAGATTTGGCTTTAGCCCACTGCTGATGAATGTTTACCGCCCTTTACAGTTTGTACGTGAATTAAGGCAGCCCTAAGATAGGTACGGGTTTTGTAGGGACATTTGTGTCAGCCAGCAGAAACAGACAAGGTAGTTCAAATCCTTTTTGGTAATCCCTGTCTTCATAACTCTCCCAGACAGCTGTGGCACTGGTCTGCATGTACGTGAAACATCTGCTCTTTTTTGACCCTCTATTGAAGGCACGTGGCGTCAGAAGCTTACAGTTACCCACAGCATCTATAGTACTGAAAGTTTTTCAAAAGTACTGGCCTCCTTGACTAGTTCATTTGACCCGCTACTTTTAATTGCATTGGCTTGTTTCCATTTTATGAATTCATACTCTTTTCTAGGACTATTTCTTCACTTTTTTTCAAATGATTTTTCACTTTTTTTTTTCTCCTCTGAGGAAGGGAATTATGCAGCTGAGGCCCACCAAAAATACAAATATAGGAAGTCAGGACTCATCTACCTTTTGCCAGCTACGCCCCGATTCTGAGAAACAGCAGGCAAAAGAAGCAAAATATGAAAATATTGTGCCCCTTCCATCTCCTGGGAAACCTTCAAAAGACTATTGTCCCGTCCAAGATGGATGTAGAATTACCCTATGATTGTCCTTTGATAAATACAACGTGATCAGATATTGATCTGGAATAAGAAATATCAAAGTAATCCTCATTAAGCAGCAGAGTCTGCACATTCTCTGTCCTATTCTGGGGTGGTTTTCCGCCCAAAGTGACAAGCATGAGAGAGGCATCTGCTTCACAAATACAATAATTCTGAATCAATAATTCCTTTCTTGCAGAGCTACCAGCCTCAAGGTGGCAGTTCCTATGGCCAGGTAAGCATCAGTCAGTCACCAGCCAGAATAAGGCGTTTGAGAAAGTGGCGTGCCGTGGCACTGCAAAAGCAGCTAGCCATCGTGGAGAATATGAATTTCAAAGGGCATTTTCTCTGAAAGTGTATGTTCTCACACTCAAAATTTGTCCACATGCTACTTCTTTATCTGGAATCCCCAGCGTGTGAAATCCTTGCTCTCAGCATCATTGAGGGCCAGGGGGAAGTCCGGGCCGTTTGTACTGCCCTGCATAGCTTTAGGATGTAGTTGCTTGCTTGTCCTAATGCAGGCTGGATCCCTGACAAAAGGGAGGTAATCAAATGCTGTCTTGCCTTAGGGTGGAGGAACCTATCTGGGCGGCAGCAGTGGTTCTTACGGCCAGGTAAGCCAACTGGATATTCTGCAGGAAGATCTTCACCGGTCTCCCTGTGACCAGCACGACTGGCAGATTTTTGAGAGTGATGTTTCCTTTGGTAGTCTGCGTCTCAATTTGATTCCTGGCTTTTGCGGAGAATAGGACAATCTGCTGCACAGATGCTAGCGTAGTGCTCTGTCCCCTCTGGCTCAGGAAAGAGCCTTCCTGGGAAACGCTTGTGCAGCTCTATTTCCATTAACATTATGCTCTTTACAGAAGCCTCCTTCTCAAGGTGGTAATTCTCTTCTTTGTTTTACAGGGTTCCCAAGGCAGCCAGTCCTATGGCCAGGTGAGACCTTTTTTGCTGACATGTACTGAGCTTTTCCCTAGGGGCCTGCCTTGTAAGTGGACTTTGGGGGTTGGTTGGGGTTTTTTCCTTCTTGGTGTTGCTGAGTGGTCCTTGATTTTGCTTTGCACCACTGAGTTACCGTGAAGGAAGAAGAACCTAGTACAGAAGAACTTTTAGTGGAAATGGGCTTTTCTGTCACAGCTGTGCTGAGACAATGGCTTTGTTTTCAAATGAGCTCTTGCCTTTCTCACAGAGCTACCAGCCTCAAGGTGGCAGTTCCTATGGCCAGGTAAGCATCAGTCAGTCACCACTCAGCATACAACATGTATGTGATGTTTCCATATATGTATTGAGAATGTTGTGGTTTCTTTATTGAAATAATACAGTAAATTCTCATTAGAAGTAAGACTAGTGAACATTTTTTCATATGGGTCTGGGAACAGTAGGCTCACTGAAATAGCTCTTTCCTACATAGAAAGAGTATGTGTAGGTGTCAGCTTTTTGATCCACTATAATACTCAACATACGCAATACTTTACACGAAAACTCAGAGTAGGATGTAGCTGGTCTTCTACCTTTTAAGCAGTCGGGCAGCTAAAGCCCTTTAAAATTTATTTCTGTCTTTGAAATGGGTAAAGGACCATATGGATTACTGAGCTGCTCTTTTCTTTTTTCCAGCAGGGTCAATCTGCTTCTTCAGGTTGTGGGCAAGTAAGTCGTCTTTCTCCAAACTATTTGAAAACTAGACCCAGCTTTCTTTGTCGTAGTAACATATTTTTCAATAAGTTATTTAATGTTCGTTAGTTGGAATCTTTTGTTTTCATAGTTACATGGAATTCTCTAGCACAGAGATCAGGAAAGGCTGATATTGTTGGTCATTGTAACCCAAATTATGTGGCTTCTCCTATGTAGTGTTACACACAGAAGATGGACAAGTAGTGATTCATCTGTCTACTCAGTAAACAGATAAAATCTTTGCTTGGGAATGATTTTTGGATGTTGCTCCTTTTAGTTCCTATAGAAAGCAATAGGATCAGAGAGTGGCTCCTGTGGGATAAAGATTAGATTCATCCTGGTTCCATTTCAACTTGTGTATGCCTACAACGGTGTAAAGACGGTGTCTCCAGTGATGAGATCCCAAGTGAAAGGATCTTGAATGAGGCCATGATAGTAAATCTATGTTCAAATAAATGTATCGGGGAAAGCGACAAGAATGAAAGCGAAGTATAAATACAGAAATTTTTAGCAGAGGTATTTAGCAGAAATATTAGGGTTGGCATGAGTTAAGTATGAATGGAAATGCATGTGAAAACATCAGACAAAGCAGTACAAGGACACAGTTAACAGCAATGTAACCACCAAACACCGAATGACATGTTACTTCCACCAAAGCTGCATCACAGGTTGACTTATGAAAAGATCAGTGCTCCAGTAACGGGAGGGTGACAGCCAGGGTAGAACTCATTGTGTGTACTGTTTGTCATCCTGTTATCCCAAGAGGAAGACTGGCTGTAGCCAAAATACACCCAAAATAGGGAAATGAAAAGCATTGGGCAGCAGTCTTGCCCAAGATCTATGATGGGTTAATCCAGCAAGATTCTGAGGAAGACGGTCACACAACAGTAATTGTTGATTACAAAAAGGACTGTCAAAAAAAACCCAGTTCATTCTTACCAATCAAGAGGAACTAAGATGATACAGAGGGACATCAATTGCCAGCCTGCCTTGCCTTCCCTGTGGCACACAAGTAGTCCTGCTTTGATCATCTGTGTGCATGTGTCTTGATGCTTGTGAGTATGTGGGTATGGGAGTGACAGAGGGTAAAGCCACAGCCTTAAATGGTTAAATAAAATTAAGCTCACCCTCTGTAAAGTTTTATGTTGAGTTTTGTTACAGTAATTCTTGCATAAGAAATTTTAAGAAAACTAATTGCTTTGCAAGGAAATGAAAATTTGGACATTTACCTTTTGGTTTGTTTGTTTTTTAACAGGGTGTTTCATATGATAGCAATCCCTGCCACCAGGTAAATGGCCTTCCTCCTCTGATTTTAAGATGCATCCAAAATTAGTTTTCCTAGCATTATGTCTGTGAAATGCCTAGCTTTATAGGGTATTAAGGCCAGATTCTGGAAAGAACAAGTCTGCTGCAGAGTTGCTGAACTGGCACTACTTAAATCAGGGCTGGAGCTCACCAGCCTCTCTGTGGACTTCTCCCATCAAAAGTCAGAAAATATTTTAGGACTGCTACTTGAGGTCCCTGAAAGGGACTGGCTTAAAAATTCACTCAGTTTGTGCAGTGAAGTATTGATAGCTACACGTGAATTTGTTACAAGTTTCAGTGCTGGAACTCTAAAAACTGCTGTCCTAAATGGTGTCTGCTATGTTTAAAGAAACGATCTCTATAAATGTTAAAAATTAGTCAGAAAAGAGCAATAGATTATCTCTTTATTTTATTTGTGATACTTCTCTTGAGTCTGATTTTTCACAAGAAATAGAAAAATCAGATAGATTCATTGTATTAACAAATACTGTGTTTTAGCAGTATAAATACATACTATATTTACAGATATACAAACAACATAAATGTTGCTATAATATATTATTTTAATGTGGTATAGTATATACAATACACTTTAATATGTTATTGTAACTTGAAAGAATAATATATGATATAGGTATAAAATTCTTTTATAATAGTTTTTCAAGTTTTTTTGTAAAGAGGAGATATTTCTTTATAAGACTAAAGGAAACACTTAAATTTTGTTCTAAAAACTGCTAGAACATTGAAAGATAATACTTTTCATTTCATTTTCCTTTGCCTCTTCTGGATGAAGTCTCAGCCCCATTTTAGTGAATGGCAAATATCCCACTTCAACAGCTCAGGATTTCACTGTTCTTATTATGCACTTTTGACACTAATACTTCCACAAATGTCTCTGCTGACTTTGCCTGGAGGAGTTAGATTCCTCTTCTGAAGGGGACATGTTGAAACATACTGAGTGTTTCATTTAAAACCTTTTCCTCAAGGCCACTGTATCTCACCAGCTTTCTGTGTAATAACGCTGACAGGGGAATTCTTCATTCCATTTGAATAAATTGGGTTTTCTACAGGAGAAAAAAAGATACATTCTCTAGGGACTGTTCAGAATGACACTCATCTGTGTACTAGGCCTTACTTAAAGATAACTGTTTGTGGTTCCTTGACATATGTCTCATCTAGTATTTACCTTTGCACTATAGGCAATCTGTTCTTACTACGTTAGAAATCTTACCTGTATTGCACATCTGCCTCTGCTTCTTTCTCCTCCTCAGCAAGTATCATAGCTTTCATTAAAAATAATCCATAGCCAAACAGCAAGTGTCTAAAGCATGCATAATTTTTGTCTGATTTACAGGGTGGATCACAGGGTGGTCAGGTAGGTAACTCTTTATTATCCGTTGGCAAAAACTTTTTAAGCAGTTCTAATCCAGAGTATAGTTTTCTTGCTCGTGAGGGTATAGATTCTTGCAGAGTGTCCCCAGTTCCAGACTGTAACTCATTTCCTTCAAACGTACTTTTTATCAGCCCTGAAATTCCACTTACACAGAAAGAGCTTGGCAACCTAATAAAGCTAGCTCTTTGGATTCTGATCAAATTCAGCTCTCCAGCATTATAACTGTTGCTATCTTGTTTTCATAGGGTGGATCATACTCCTCACAAAGCTATGGTGGTAGCCAAGTAAGTACTAGACTATTATTTCCTCGCACTGAGATTTTACTTCACACAGGTTCCACGATGGCTGTTCAGTATCTGCAATATTGTAATATTAATTCTAACTTTTTTTTTTGTTAGCAGAGTGGATCATCATACTCACAAAATTATGGCAGCAACCAGGTAGGTAGACCTTGATTTTCTCCTGGTAAGAAATTTTATCGTATCTGATAAGTTACCTAGATATCTAGAAACTTGTATTTGTTCACAGGAATCCCAGGTAATTGTTTATTTCAGCTTTACAGCCCCTGAACAAAATCACAGTTTATTCTGAAGTAGGGTTTATATTTGTTTGTTTTATAGGGTGGATCCTCCTCACAAAGCTATGGTGGGGGCCAGGTAAATAACGCTCTACTTTCCCACTTGTACGTCACTTCATACAAGCTTTAGCCTCTGCTCAAAATCAGGGTTTCTATATCCTAATTTTCTCTAATTTCAGTTTGTTTGTTTGTTTTAAAGGGTGGATCGTCCTCCTCAGACAACTATTATGATAACCAGGTAACTAGTTCTTTCTTTCTCCTAGTTATATATTATTTTATGCTAATCTTTGTAGTCCCTGCATCATCTCTCTCAAAGACGTAATTAAACATAATAGTTTCTGTGTTCTTTTTGTTTTGGATTGCTTGGGGATGTTTTTCTTTACTGGATAACGGAACATTCCCTGTAAGCAGCTATTGCAGCCATGTATTTGGCCTCTTATTTTCCTTATAAAGATCTTACTTTAATTTAACTAGTTTGTGGGGGTTTTTTTGCATGAGCCTAATTCTGTTTTGCAGAGTATAAAATTAAAGTCTATTTTTAACAATCCATTTTTGTGAGGAAATAACTGGTATCTGATGTCCTTCTAGAACTCACAAGATTCCTCAGACTATAATCCCAATGCTTGTGAAGATGTGAGTATGCTTTCTCTGATATATTTTCATCATAACATTTTTCATGTAGATGGGACAGTATTGCACTTCTAGATGCAGTCTTGTGAGTAGAATGATCCAGAAAGAACCTTGAGTCCCCACACTAGTAGCTGTTTCACCAACTGCATGCTTTCTTACTAGAGGTCATCCTATAAGTGTTTACAGACACATTTAGCTTGATGAAATGAAATATGGGCAAAATAATATTTCAGTGGCTTTACAGTAACAGAAGATTTTGCCTAAAATCTAAGGATACATTTTACAGTAATTTAAAAAAAAAACCACCATAGACAAGCTTTAAATACATAAAATGAAAGAAAGAAGAGATATGGTGGCAGATATTCCACTGCTTTTCATGTTACATTTCTACCGATCTCAAGCTGCTATTAAAATGTTTTTCAGACTGGAATGGTAGGATTTTAAACTAATTTAGGCAAGGCTGTGTATGATGTGAGCAACAAATGAGGGGGGGGAGGTTTAATGTCTCTAAGCAGTATCAGAAACAATCAGGTTTCTGTAAGCTTACTGTATTTAAATAATTCTTAAAGCAGGAAATAATTTCTTCTTTTCCAGAATGACACTACCTATAGTGCCAATGGTCGGGTAAGTGCTTTTTTTCTTCTGCAGTATTCAAATTCTTATGATTAATGACAGTGTTAGTAACTGAACACTTCTACATTAGACCTGTGGGCATCTAATTGTAGTCTATGATTGCTTAATAATACCCTTCAAAAAGTTAATTGAAGAATGAGATATTTGATGTTATATTTCTCTATACTCGGTTCCTTCTAGCCATTCTCAAGGCTGCTGCACAATCATTTAAAACTGCACAAATACAATACAGTATACATAGTAACACAGGTTCTTTGTGTGGATGGGGTTATTGACTGGATAGTTACTTGGGAATTAACCATCTGTGTACGTGAGGCACATAGCCACCTCAAGCATTTTCCACTTCTCCTAATTTAAACTCACATATATGCTAGTATTGTAAAGTAACATTTATCCCTGGTAATATTCTCTCTGTCAAGAACTTCCGTCTGTCCTACAAGCAGAAACTGTGATTAACATGGATAGATCGTGACCAAGCAAATATATTGTTGTGTAAATTAATGACATTTTAATGTATTTTCTGTTCATAGAAAAGCTTTTTCCACCTGTTAGAGCCTCCTTTTGTTTTACTGCCATCTAGAGTAACCTCCTGTCATCACCTACGCCTTTTCTTCAGCTGTCAGCCATATGCCTTACTGCTTCATTATTTTCCCTATTTTTCCTCTCTAGTACTTTAGCCCTGCACCGAGCATGTGTACTAGGAAGTAAGGAGGCCTTCTGAAAACATCTTTTGGTTTCGGTTGTATTTCCGTTGAATGCATTGCATTAGGTTTAATGCAAAAGCTTCTGCAAATAAAATCCTTCAGCAGCAAGCCCTGGTTTTAAGAATCTCATCACTTCCTCCTTTGTTCACAAAAGATGTTGTTATTCTATTATTCCCTTGGTTATCCCTATCCAGTGCCTATTGCTGGACTTCATTGTAAAATACTTTGCTTCTAAACAGTCTCACAAAGAAGGGTGGGGAATTGGGGAATGGTAAGAGAAAAAAAAAAATCATTATACAGATTGTTCTCTAAACCACAGTGGTTGAGCTGAGGGAGACTCCACTAGGCAGGAACTTCTGATGAAGGAGTGATAAGGTGATGAGCTTGACACAGACTTTCTGCTTTTGTTACTACATCCTTTACTGATACTCAAGCCAATTTATTTAAATTGGAATCACTCTTTGAACAGCTTGTAAACATAGCTTTGTAAACCAACTGTTTTATACTTTCACAATTTCATGCCGAATTTTGAAGAAAAAAAAAACGAACACTAAAAGAAAGTGAGACCTTGCTACCTCACTCTTTAGTAAATGTGTTTTATGGTGCAGTTAAGTCCGAATCTTGTATTGGTTCCTCAGGAACAGGCTGATGTGGTTTGGATTCCTGTTTGTACACTATGAGGGTTTCGGCAGATAAATGACACTTTCCTCTCTTGCTTCAAAGCTAGTCTAGCAATGTTGGTTACTTTTATTTTCAAATAACTCTAATACAATATTTTCCACTGTGTTATTTAGTGAAAGTAGGGTTAATTCTCTGGACATTTTCTTGTCCCAAAATATGCCACCTCAACAAGTTTAGGTAGATTCTTGCTGAAAGTGTTCTGTGTGGATGGCTGCATCTATAAAGTAATAACGCTTGTGGCTCCTTTACAGAGCTCTGGTTGTGCAAAGAAGAAAGTTCTTGTTGCTCGAGTAAGTAACTTTTTTTTTTTCACTGCTTGTAGGATTTTTGCTCTAAGTATACCTAATTTGTCCCAGTTATGCCTGATTTTTCCCAAATTATGTTTGTCCTAATTAATATTCTTCTATTTAAGGAAAAAGTAAAATAAAATAGCTTGGCTATTTGCTCTTCGGGTGAATTTACTTTAAAGGAAGTATATATATGAAAATAAAAGACATGAAAATCCTGCTATGAGGTGTAGGGCAGCTCAAATTCCTATTCTTCAGGAAGGACATGCAGGGTTGGTCCAAGGTAAAGTTAAAATCAAATGAGTGTCACACAAACAGAGGAGAGCTAAAAGTTTAGCTGAAGACAGACAGAATAACAAAGTAGGAAAGAATAATGTTTGGTAATTTCTTGTGCTCAGCATGTTGTGGCCGAGATACGGATATGTGTATTGTATAGCTTCAAGTCAGACTCAGCAGTAGCCTATAAAAATTACATGCAAAGAACCTCTTATTTTATAATAAGGCATTCCTACTCAGTGTATGCATTAAAGGGTCTGGAGTTGTTATAAATAAGTAATAGAGAAAAAAAGAAGGCCTGTCACTGATCATAGAGTTTTCATCTCCTAATAGTAAATGCTTTTGTTTTTTACAGGATACATCACATGCCTTGAGCAAAAGAGACGATGATGTACAGGTAAACCATTCTTGTCATTTTTTCTGAACTACTGCTGGTGTTACAGCCCCTTGGTGTAATATCTACAAAAAGAAGAAGGAGGATTTAGTTTCCATAACAGAGTATTCTGTTTAGGGTTAGGTAGTTCTTTCCCAATAAAATTTTGTATTTTTATTTATTATCCTTACAGAAAAATGAGTTATTTCTTGTTTCTTTACAGAATGAGTCTTCTACTTCAAATAGCAGCCACACTAATCTCCAGGTAATAACATAGTGTCTACTGCATGATTTCATTGCAAGGAGCTTTCTGATAAATTATATTTCATTTCTGGAATTAGGTTCCACTAATTTATCTGTGATGAAGGATGCTATTTTGTTTTGGCAGCATTTCCCCTATAATGTTATGATTTTGCACAGTTGTAAATAATGATAATAGGCCCAGAATATACTGTCTCCTCTGTTCCTTTACTCCACTAAGCAGGTAAGCATTGCAGGTGTTTCTTTACATAACGTTTTGTAAAAGTTGCTTGCAAAATGCAAAAGAATAGTTTTAGAATCTTTTTTTAGAAACAGTCCTGTTCTAGTGATGATAATGGCCAGATATATAACTCGGTTTCATTTAGAATTTGGTAACAAGGTACATCTTGGTGATTAGGTACTTCTACAAAAGTAGGTCCAATTTTCATATTCTGTAGACTTATGTACTGCTGCAGCACTGTATATGTTACAGAATTATGTGAAATTTAACTGATCCAGACTGGGATCTGATTCTGTTTTTCTTAATATTTTGTACTGTATTTGTACCCATCAGCTTCCGAGAAATCTGGAATCCCACTATGCTCAGCATTATGTAGATGTAACACTAGCATAGTCCTCTGTCTCGGAGAGTTTGAAGTCTAATTCAATAGTACAGTCAGATCTCTGAGCTCCAGACAGCAACAGTTTTCTTAATTAGTTTTCCTGATATCGATGTCCTGTGTATTGTATCCAGTCACTAATTAAGTTTCATCCAAATTTATGTTTTCACAATGACTCAGAGAGTTCTGAACAGATAATGTTTGTTGGTGCAGGGAAGTAGTGCAAAGAGTTTGGCACCTTACTTCTCTCTACATAATTTTATACGTTTTACATCTATGCAATAAAATGCTTCTATAAAAAAGTAATTGGTTTCTTCACAGGGTGGATCATTTGTTGCAACCAGTGGTGGATCAAATAGTCAGGTCAGGATTTTCTCTATTTTTATCTACTCTTGTCCAGATAGCTTCCTGGTAATTAAACTAATTAAATTCAGGAGTCAGAGTTTAAATCCAGTAATTTTGCATGGGGGATTGGTGAAGTTATGCATTAAATTGTAAATGAAGTGACCCTCTTCAGATTAAATTTATCTGAAATGGCGCTCTCAAATCACTCAACACTGTTTCAATTTCACACACTCTTTGTTGCTGAAAGCACAATGGTGATTCTCTGTACTCTTGACTACCCAGATAATTCTCTCTTGATGAGGCTTCTGTCATTGAGACATAGCCCTGAGAGATGTAGTTATCAGTCTAACTTCCAAAGCAAACGTTAAAATGTACAAAGCTATGCTGTCCCTTTATTTGTTCTAGGTATAGGAAAGGTCATAGCTACTCTGTAGTCCCACAGCCTTTCTTCCCCTAAACACAGTTTTGCATCTGAAATAAAAATTTATTTTAAGCTTCCAAAGAGCAATAATTGTTTCCTTTTTTTTTAATTATAGGGTGGTTGCATTTGTCCTGATGGAAGCAGTGGTTATACACAGGTAATTCTTTTTCCTGAGTTTATACTTTCATCTACATAATGGAGTATTTTGAATTAATCACCTAGTAAGTATGGACACTTGGGTAACACTAAACATTATTTGTAATTTCCTTAGTATGGATAGAATTATATACAATGAAATGGAAGAATGAGTCCCACTTTACTTTAACTGAATAATTACTATTTGGCCACTAACTTTCTGTAACTGTGCTTGGTAGTCCAGATGCTCCATCACTTGACTGTTATGTGCTAATTATTCATTACTTTCAAAAACCAGAGTCAACATGTCCTGTAGTAACCACAGAATTTAATTGCAAACAGCTTAGGGTCCTTGTCCTTCTCACTGGTATAATAAAGTATTGTGACAAAAATGTCAAAAATTGGATAAATATTTCAAAATATAATCCCTTAAATCAATATTTAAGATATTTTTTCCCATAGAGACAAACACTGCAAATTCATGATCCATGGCACAGGATAAACTTTTCTTTTAGGCAATGCCTCTGTGACAGGAAAAAGAGCAAGGAATGCAGTTACATGGGCACTATAGGCTAGCTTTACCAGGCTTCTGGCTTCACCTGGCTTTGCCAGGTGAGCATGGATTTTAAAGTCACCTATCTTCTTCCTGAACACTTATTTTTGAAGCTTTTATTGAGGTTGTATTTACATAAACCCATTTGAATGGTGTAATGTTTTTTTTTTTTTAGTTTTCAATTTCCACAAGAATCATATTGTGGATTATTATTTCTGTAAAAAAGCATCCTATTTAAACAAATTAATTGTATAAAGACATTACTGCTTTCTGAACTTAATTGTCATTAACATATAGCAACAGATGAAGTACTTCCTCCTTCATATAATTGTGGCTGAGCAGCAATCATAGCCTACATGTTTTGAAATATAGTCTAGTCTATTAAAGTAACTAATATTGAAGCTTCATCAAGGAAAAACTTTTTTGTTTGCCCTGTAGTTGTAATGCTAGATAAGCAAATCTGTTTCCAAGGACAAAGATGGACGTCTTTATGCAAGTTTTCATTCTACTAGGGCTTTTTTCTTTCCATGCTTAAATTGGTGCAAAAAGAGGCTTAGCTTCTAACAGCAAGCCACCTCAGCTTGGCCGGGGGGAGGAGAGGGTATTTAGTTGCTATCAAACAATAATTTTCAACATGAAGAAAATAAGACATCTAAATTGGGCGCATTAGAAAACCAGTTCTCAGTGCAGATATGTCTACTTTGATACACAAGAGACTTGTATTTCCATTTGTGGTAGTATCAGCTGATAGAATTAATTTATGATAAACTAGGTAGCAATAGTCTTGATCTTTGTCTTCACCCAACAGTAAAGTTCAGCGATCTTTGCAAAGGAATAGACCGAATTAAAAACTGGGCTTATTTTCATTTTCTGTCCAGGGTCAATCCTCTACATATGGCAGTAGCAGTGCTTAAGATTGGCATGTAGACACATTGGTCATGGTAGGCAGCTTTGTTCTTCTGCATAAAAAAAGCAAGGTATAGGTAGATGTATATGTATAAATAAGCCATCGTTCATAAATCTTACGTAAAAGAGAGTCATCTACTTCCTTGAAGATTCTTCAGCCCAGGAGGAAAATTCCTGCAAAAAGCTTTCTTCTAAACTTAAAAGCTATGAGTTACATGAAGGTCTCTTCAAACCTAGAAAAGATTATAAACTAAAAGTCAAAGCTATACATATTTAAATCATCTGTTTCAAAGGAAACAATGGGCTTCCTTATGTGGATCCCCAAATTGCTCACACTGCAATTATTCCACTTTTTCTCTAAGCTTCCGCTAAAGACAAGATGCTCAGTCCACAAATAGTCACTGAGGAAGCAGTCTAACCATAGAATCATACTTTGTCTGTTTTGCATGTAAAGGGTATATGACAGTAATAATGGATGTTATGTACTGGTAAATAATCTTCTTCTTTAAGCACTGAGCTGAAAAATCTGCTCTCCTAAACCCTATTTACACTTTGGAAATTCAGGACTCTCTCAATTTTTAAAAACACAATCAGAGTCATGATCATCTATAATATATAGAGTCTGCCAGATATGACATAGGATACTGTGATTAGAAAGAGTAAAATGAAAAGTTATTTCTTTCAGGTCTTTCAACCTGAACAGAAAAGTACCTGCTAAAGGTTTCCTTGTCTCTAACAAGAATAACCAGTGTTCTCTTTTAATGATTGCAGTAATGTCCTTTTTGAAAGCTGTATTTTGAAATAATAGAAATTCAGAAATGGACTCATCTACTTAAATGTCTGTTTGCAAGAAAATAGCTAGTCTGTGTTTTCATTTCAGGGAGGCCCAGGTTCTTCACACAGCACATATTTTGGTAACCAGGTAAACATTCAGATAAAATGCCCTATTCAAAGCTCCACCTAAAACCTTCCCTGAAGGAGCAGCCAAACATAAACCAGTAACCCGTTCTGTCTTCTGCACAGGGAGGGCCTTTCTTCTATCCTGGAGGATCCTATGGACAGGTAGTTGTTCTTCCTCCCTTACCGGGATAACGGACTCCTGTCATCCTGGTTCCTAGCCCCCTGATATCGTGGGTGCCATGGCGTGCTATAATACAGACCCGACAGTTATCTCTTGGAGTAGAAACTTAAATTAACCCTGAGGTAACCAAGTGGTGTGCGGATTGACAGAGAACAGTACGGAATGCTATCTGCAGTTTCCTTGCAGAATTCAGGTTTCAGCAGGCTAAGAAAGTTACCGCCAGAAGACTTCTTCCACTTTAACAATATTGGTCTTGATTTTTATTTAGGTGCATAAAAGTTAGCTCAAAGTTGGGAGAAAGGGTTTAAAGGGAGAACCAGATACGCTGGTATTTAAATACTCTTCTTGTCTGCAAGAAAACAGCTGGTCTGTGTTTTCCTTTCAGGGGGGCCCAGGTTCTTCCCACGGCTCTTACTCCGGTAACCAGGTAAATACTCTGATCACTGTGCCTGCACAGGAGCAGTCTAAAAGTCCTTCCTTGAGGGAATATTTTGACTACAAACCAGTAATTTTTGTGTATTCTGTACAGGGAGATTCTTCCTTCCAGCCTGGTGGATCTTATGGACAGGTAAGTGTTCTTCCTCCTTTGTAAAGATAAGACAGACTTCTGTTATCTTCATTCCTATATTCCCCATGTAGTAGCTGTTGTGAAATATAACTCCCAAGAATTGAATCAACCATTTGTAACTTAGTACATGAAGGCTGTCAGAAGAAAAGGCTAAATTGGGTTTACAACTCCCATGGAATGATCTTTCATCCAGCTAAGACAACTAGTGATAAGAAGTTCCTTGTTCTTTAACAATGTTGGCCTAAAGTGAGAGTCAGGTACATTGCTATTTACACCATCCTGTTTGCAAGAAAATAGCTAGTCTGTTTTCATTTCAGGGGGGCCCAGGTTCTTCACACAGCACATATTTTGGTAACCAGGTAAACATTCAGATAAAATGCCCTATTCAAAGCTCCACCTAAAACCTTCCCTGAAGGAGCAGCCAAACATAAACCAGTAACCCGTTCTGTCTTCTGCACAGGGAGGGCCTTTCTTCTATCCTGGAGGATCCTATGGACAGGTAGTTGTTCTTCCTCCCTTACCGGGATAACGGACTCCTGTCATCCTGGTTCCTAGCCCCCTGATATCGTGGGTGCCATGGCATGCTATAATACAGACCCGACAGTTATCTCTTGGAGTAGAAACTTAAATTAACCCTGAGGTAACCAAGTGGTGTGCGGATTGACAGAAAACAGTACAGAATGCTATCTGCAGTTTCCTTGCAGAATTCAGGTTTCAGCAGGCTAAGAAAGTTACCGCCAGAAGACTTCTTCCACTTTAACAATATTGGTCTTGATTTTTATTTAGGTGCATAAAAGTTAGCTCAAAGTTGGGAGAAAGGGTTTAAAGGGAGAACCAGATACGCTGGTATTTAAATACTCTTCTTGTCTGCAAGAAAACAGCTGGTCTGTGTTTTCCTTTCAGGGGGGCCCAGGTTCTTCCCACGGCTCTTACTCCGGTAACCAGGTAAATACTCTGATCACTGTGCCTGCACAGGAGCAGACTAAAAGTCCTTCCTTGAGGGAATATTTTGGCTACAAACCAGTAATTTTTGTGTATTCTGTACAGGGAGATTCTTCCTTCCAGCCTGGTGGATCTTATGGACAGGTAAGTGTTCTTCCTCATTTGTAAAGATAAGACGGACTTCTGTTATCTTCATTCCTATACTGCCCTTAAAAGAAGGAAAACTCTTGAGGGAACCAAAATAATAACCTTTTTTAATTTTCTTTACAGGAAGGGTCTTCTGTCTATGACAGCAGCAGTGAATCCTACGGTCAGGTGAATACTCTTTCTTTTCTCTTAGTATAAAGGGTGCTGAGGGCCAATATCCTGGCTCCTATATATAGCTATATTCTGTATTTTGGCTCTCACTATATTTTAATGAAGGTGGGGTTTTTTTCTTTGTGGAGTGAATTTGCATATACTTTTAATTAAGCAGCCTAAAAATTTATGGGGGAACAAAAAGTGGGGTGCCTCCAACCATTAAAGCTTACTCTCCTCAACAATGCTAGCTTTGAATTATCTACAAGATGAAGGTCTCTTCAAAAGTGGAAATAGAATTTGAGTTTAAAATATGTTAAATTACAAGTGTCTTACAGGGACATAACTATGAGTTGCTCAATAGCCATTCTGATAACTAAGTAAATATTCATATTTTTTAAATCACCCCAGAAGGGAATCCCTATAATAAACATCTTAAAAAAATGTATATTTGCAATATGAAAATGATTTATGTTTTCTGAACAGGGTGGATCTTCAGCATATAGTGGTGCTGAATCTTCCACATCTAGTGGTACTGGAGCTTATGGTCAGGTAAATATTTGTCTCATACATCAAAAGCTTAAGCTTGCTGTGCTGGTTCTTATGTGTGAGACCATGGAAATGTCATTTTACTTTTTGTTTCTCTCTACTTTTATTTAACTCTTGACAACTCCAATGTTTCCATAATGGAGGGAAGGTGATGCACTATACATGCTATCATGCTTACGGTGCCACTGTGACTATTCAGTGTTTTTAACTACTTTATTGTTTGTGCATTAGCTCATTCAAAAGGAAAATATTTCATGCATTTACTTTACACACCTTACTTCATGCAGAAGCTGTTGAAAGTCTAGGGGAATGCACATACTATATTTGAAGTCTGTGTTTATTGATGTAAATCTCATTGTGGGAACATTCTGGGGAGATCATCTTGTATTTTATTTAGCAATACCTTTTAACGAGCCAAAGTCATATAGAATTATTTATTAAAAATAAAAGATATATATAACCCAGATTGCTTTTTCATAGAAAATTATGTCATGTTGCTACTTCTGGTGCAGGATCGAGAAAGAAAGCATAGATAATGGGATTTCTGAATGTAAAAAATGGTTAATTTTTCAAATCAACTTTATCTAAAATTTTTCCTTATAAAAATGTGTGTTTACAAGGAGGGGTGGTTTTTAACCTCTTCTGTTTAAGCAACAGGTAAAGGTATATATTTTTTCTTTTCTGGCACATTCCCTGGTTTAGGTAAAATCAGAGATTCTAAGTGGCTGGTTATTTTTATTCTTCTACTTTATATTCTCCACAAGTAAGGTCATCTAAGAGTCCTTTTTAAATGAAAATAAATGCTTTTCCATTATTTTACAGGATTCACCTCCCATGGGAGGCGGTGAAACTGATGACAGTGTAAGCATTTTCTTCTCAAGTATGTCAGTATCAGAATTTACTACCTTCTAAAGTATCTAGGTGCATACATAGCCCTTTACCTTATCTCATTATCTTATCTTCAGGAGCTCTTTCCCAGTACATTCTAATCACCTGTATTGTGCAGTAATTTTCTGCAACAACTTTGAAATTATATTGTTTCTATAGATAAAGGGAAATGTAGATTTAAATTATGTCACATTATTGTGCTATGGTATGATAAGGAATTGGCAAATTAAAATTGCGGTTACAACAGTTCTGATTTGTAACAATCATGCAATTTTTGAATCAGTTATTAGAAATAGCATTTTCAAAGGAAGGTCTTTTCCCTTATTTCACAATTTCCATTGAAACTCAGTATTAGTATATGCCCATGTTATACAAAACAACCAGATACTTCTTACTGTGAGCGATTTAATTTGGCTACTTTTTTACTGAGTTAATTTAATACAATAACACTAATTTAACACTACAGCAATGGTATCGTAGTATGTCAGATCAGCCATTCTTGTTCCTAAGGATTATGTTTTGTGATTTATCTCCTTAAGAGTATATTACATATATGTTTATTATTATGGACTCTTGTAACAATTGCCACAAATTAGGACTTTCAAACTTAATTGCTCTTAAAATACAGATTTATTTTAAAATTCAGAATTCAGCTTTTCCTTGGTTTGTTGAGAAAACACATCATATTTGACCCTTAATCATTATCTCATTTTATTCTTTTTCTATAATACAACTTCCTTTATCAACACTGCACAGAGCAGTTCTCTCTCTTTCCATCTCCAACTCACACTGCACTTATTTGTGTTTTTCCAATGCCAGACATATAAGATTCAAGTTCCTTCACCTATATATTACATAGGAATGGTCTGGTTTCATGTACTGTGGTGAGAACTGCTTACTCTTCTGTTTGAGAACAAGCTTTTTCTCCTGACTAAAGTATATTTCCCATTAATTGTGGTGAGGCTGTTCATAAAAATTTCCAAGTTTAATATCTCGTTTTCTCAGAGTCTTGAGTAATTGATTGTACTTTAACTGGATTTCTAATAAGCCTATTTTCCAGTATCCTGGTTAGTAGGAAATTGGTTTTTACCAATTCATCTGTGCACTTCAGCCACAAGTATAGTGTGTCATTAGTTTCCACACAGTTTCTGTATCAAAACCATCTTGTGGATATTCAGCAAAGCTAAAATATGATACCGCAGAGGGCCCCAAGGCCCTCTGAAAGAAACTAAGCTATGAAAGAAACTAAGGTATAACAGCATTGGTGGGTACCGCTGAGGTCTTACAAGAACCAAGACAGCTTTTAAAGTGCTGATGTTTTCCTCTATAGCATTCTAAGAGGAAGTAGCATAGATTGAGATGTGATCCCATTCCTTTATTATGCTGTATCAGGATTCAGATTTCCAAATAAACGTCATTCGTCAGACATGAGCAGAGAAAGAAATTAAAAGTTTATCCATCAGCCTACATCTTTAACCCTTCCAACAAGTCACACAAACAAGCAGTAGTTTTCTTTGCCTTCCACCCTTGCTTAGAGAAAAATAGACATATTTGCCACACAATAACTAGATTCTAATATTTTTTAGGATTCCACCTCTCCATCTGGCAGCCGGCAGAGTGAACGGGTAAGTGCTCCTTCCTTACATGTGCCAGGGTACCTGCCCCAGTGCTCGGCAACTGCTAGCCACCTAAATTACATCTTGTGTGGAAGCTGGTGTGGCAGCTCCCAGTGTGGGATAGAAAGTCCTCAAGCGCGGAGGAGTGAGGGTATGGCTAAAGTGTTAAAGTACTCCTAGAAATCCCACCTGATGCTGAGGCGTGCTCTTGAATCTCAGCCTCACATTACAAACACGGTGCCACAATTTACTTGTTCAGGTTCCTGCACTTTTTTACATACTGCCTGACTTCAGAAAGCTTCAATACCATGATGTGTCCAGCATTTATTCTAAGAAAAACCCTTTGCTTTGTTGTGCTGTATGACTTACTTATGAGGGCTTCCATTTTCCTATCATTTTTGGATGGCACCCACTTTACTTACTCTAATGAGAATTAAACGACACAGACTGAGAAATTATTTTGTTGGAGCTACCAGAACCCTTTAATCATTGCACCCAAAAGAATATCTTTCACCAAAAGAGCAATTATCAACAAGCAGAAAGGGGCATGCACTGTTTTATACACATAGACCTTTGGGGTTTTTGTTGTCCTTGAACAATCCCTGAGGGGAAATTAAGGAATGTAGAAAGAGAGTTCAGCTTCCATCCTGATCTTTCCGTATTACAACAGAAAGGAAGTTTTTGGGTTTTTCATGTCATTTCAATACATTTTTCCAGGATTTTTATTCCCCAGGAGGCAGCCAGTCAGGTGGACATGTAAGCATCTATTTTATTCATTATTTGCAGTTCCCTTCCAAAATGGCTGTTCTATTTAAAAATTGTCCTGATGAGTAAATTATACCCAACTGCTTATCTCCTAGAATTTCTCATGACATCTGGCATTATGTCTTGTGAAACCAAATGGAAAATTGTTTTTTAAATTTTTTTTTTTTTAAATTTAAAAATATTTGTATGACTATTCAACAACATAGCCTTGTTTTCCAGAAGCCATTTTAAACAAAAATAAATTGGGTCTGCTTTTTGCAGGGATTGTCTTCTCAAGGTGGTGGCTACTCCAGTGGGCAGGTAAATACTTACTCTTTGTATTTTTAACCTGAATTATCCGTTATACAAAAGCTTGAGTCCTCATACTGTATTACTGCAATTTTTTATCTGGGAGCAAGATTCATGCAGTACTCAAACACCTTTTCCCTATATATGTCTGCATAAAAGTCCAAGTGTAAGCAGAGTGGTCAAAGTACAATTCATGCATTAACTGATGTTCTAACACCAGGAAATAAATGAAAGTAATAAATATTTGGTATTAATTTATATTTCTTAAATGAAAATTAAGTTACTTTTATTTTTTTCAGGACTCATCCTTATCTGGAAGCAGCCAGTATGGTGGGCAGGTGGGAAATTATTTTTCTTCACTGTTGGTTTTCTTTTTGGTTTTCCCTCCAATGTATGTATTTCAAGAAAATATTACCAGATTGGTAATACCTGAGTTTCCAGACTCCTGTGGGGTTTTTTAAATCATCATTAATCTTTCTATAGATAAAATTGGGTTCTTAACCAGGTAGATATTTTTAAAACATAGTTTAGAGAGTAAAAGACAATACATTGTAATTGAATATACATGTCAAACTTAAAGAAAATCTTTTAAAGGAAAATATAACACTTACAGGGTTCAAATTCTTCAGGAGGCAGCCAGTCTGGTGGACAGGTATGTTTTTCTTTCTCCTCACCATTCACTCGTGCTAGGGTCAGACACAATTGACTTTGCGTATCTTTCCTTCACAAGAACTGTTTACCTTCACCACTGTCCCTCTTACCCAACGCCTCACCAACCCGTTATTTTCTTTTTCTGCCTCATACAGACATCCCACAGGCCAGAGTAGCCAGCAGGAACTCTCTGAATCGCAGTTGTGTTTGGGCTTCTCTACTTGCTTTGGTGCTAAATGTCTTCCTTCTCACATATTCCATGCAGACAGAATGTGGAAAGTGAGATGCTGAATGGTGAACCCCTGGCCACCTCTCAGTTAGTTTATCAGAGTAGAGATCATCTAGAAGGCCTCCACCTGAAGTAATCTTTAGTGTTTTCTGAAACATCTCCAGCATGAAAGAGTACTGTGTGTATTCCAGGCACAGGAATCTGGCCTCTCTAGGGGAAAAAAAAAAAATTGCTTAAAAAATTGCTTTCTGTAGTAACACTCAGAATTTTTTACTTGTCATTTTGGTGTGTAAGTTTTTTAAGGTAAATTTGAAAATAACAGAATTCGAAGGGTTTTGCCCAATCAGAGCATAAGTACAGGAATAGTTGCAGAGCATGAAGAGAACAAAAAATAGACTAATTTCTAGAAGTTGGGCACTTGGGCAGTTGTGAAAGTAACTTTATGCCTTGCATGCCTGGGATGGTAGAAGAATTAATTCCAGTTGCAACTGGAGTCCCTTTCAGTCCTGTGCTCTTGATATCTTAAATATTTTCTGCATTGTTTACAGGGTGGATGTGATTGTTCTGGGGGAAGTTCTGTAAGTGTTATTTGTTTATTATACATCATCTTCTACGAAATTATTTAACTGGAAAATTATTTGTGGTCCTATTTATTTCTAACTTATTTATTTTAATGTACTCTTAATTCTATATTCATTGTTCTTTTGGTGACTTACATATTACTGACATGATAGGAGTTATTTCTCACTAAGCCAAGATGATGAATTTGGAATCATGGAATTGTTTAGGTTGGAAAAGACCCTTAAGGTCATCAAGTCCAACTGTTACCCTAACATTGCCAAGTCCACCACTAAACCATGGCCCTAAGGACCTCATCTGCATGGCTTTTGAATACCTCCATGGATGGGGACTTGACCCTTCTCTGGACAGCCCCTTCTAATGCCTGATAACCCTTTGGGGGAAGAAATTTTTCCTAATGTGCAACCTAAACTTCCCCTGGCACAACTTGAGGCCGTTCCCCCTTGTCCCATTGCCCGTTACCTGGGTGCAGAGACCCACCCTACGCCCCAGCTCCCCCCTCCTCTCAGGCAGTTGTAGGGAGCGATGAGGGCTCCCCTCAGCCTCCTCTGCTCCAGGCTGAACATCCCCAGCTCCCCCAGCTGCTCCCCAGCAGCCTTGGACTCCAGACCCCTCCCCAGCTTGTGTAAGCGCAATTTAATTTCAGACTGTGATATTCTTCCTTTAATATACCATAGAACAGGCATTCTAAGATTTTTTCATTTTTAGTTTATGATCAAAGACAAAGGCTAATTTTTCTTTTTTTTTTTTCCCTTACAGGGTGGATCCTCTAACTTAGTCAGAAGCGATTCCTCTGCAAATGTAAGCAATGTTCATCAGCTTTTAAGGGTGACCCTGTGTTTGTTTTGTCAATATAATGACTAGCGAGGTTAAAAAGAGCCAATACCTAATAGAAGTCAGACACTTGTGAAAATAACCTACCTTAGTTACAATTAAAAATACACACAGGACATTCATGCAGTGCTCTCAGTTTCTCTTTCCATTTGAAATAGTATTCTTTCAAAAAGAGGTCTTTGAATGAAAAATGTTGTTTGACATAAATGCAGGTGCATAACAATATATAAATATTTACTTTGGGAGCCAGTGCCATTGGCTTCCTTGGAACTATGTCGAAATATCCCCTAAGGACATGGTTTTATGTGTTTGTATTCCTCTCAGATTACTTACTACAACAAAGGTTGTTATTCATAGATCAGTAATGTAATGATGATAGCCCTCTCACATGGATAACAACTCTTTTGCAGGAGACCTATTTACAGTGTTCCTAAGACCAGTTCTGTTCCTCATGTGTTAGAAAGTCATGCAGTGTGTGTCACTGGCATTCTGTATGTGCTGCACTAAAGGGAGAAAAACCATTTGGGTCTTTTTGTATCTAGCACAGAAGTCTGTGGCATTGTTACCAGACTGCTAATTGATATAAAGTTGGCTTGGACACAGCTACAGAAATGTACTGTACAAAAATAAATATTATGTGATAAATAGGACTGGTCTTGTGCTCCCTGGTAGGAAGGAAGACTGTGTATATATCTACAGTCAGGAAAACATTCTTCCCCACCTGTGTTCTACATCCTTTATATTATTGATGTTGGGATTTGTTTTCTCTGAAACTTCCAATTGGGACTGAGGTTTTTGGTTTTTACTGACTTGGCCATCTTTGGACAGTTCAGAATCAGGGATTGTGTATAACGATTGAGGGAACTTTAGCAGTTGTGTCTACATCGACAAGTACTGCAAACTGCTGGGCTTGTTTCACTCTGTAGAGTGAAACAATCAGTGCTGATGAACCAATGGCCACACTATACACATTTCAGGAAGGGTCTGCTCTGGTCTGGTCCCATGGGCCAAAAGTCCATTTACTACCTGAATGCATTAAGTGTGTCCCTAGAGACCATTCTACAATTTAGTTTCTTCTGAAAGGAATCCAATTAATTCACTCCAAGACCACCCCATGATGCAAAGCAAACTACAGTGAGTGGGTACTATCAGGAGTTTTGTCTCAAAAGCAAACTCCTGATCTGTACTTTAATGCACAGATGCAACCAGTACCTTGACATGGGAGAATGGCTTTTGCATACTGAATGTAGATCTTAGCTCTCCCCTAAGTATACGTTGCAGTCTACCTCAGAACATTGTCATTAATGTCTTCTTTATAGGGCAATTGAAAAGTCATTTACATGGTTAAGATTCCTTATGAAGGACACATTTCTGATAGATGCTCAACAGTATATAGTTCATGAGCTTAGCAGATCTTGTGGAAGCTCGGAGTACTCAAAAGGTCTGCAGTACCCTGCAAGAATGAATACAAAAAGCTTTTTGTGGGGATGCCATTCTTCAGTGTGTTGATTTTTAAACTGAAAGAAATAAGCTGCCTATCCTTCAGCCAGATCCTCTGAAGTGAAATTTCCTTTCTGAAAGGGCTCTGGAGGCAGCCTTTCTGGTGGATGGGTACACACTACATTTTAGATGTATTAACAAAGTAGGGAAGGCTAGATTTTACATTCTGAGTGGATTTTAAACCCAAGCAAAAAGGTTTAAAATTTACATACTGCTGTCCTTCAAGAAGTTTTGCTTTAAAATAGTTCTCTCAGAGAAAAATAACTAGTTTCTTGTTTTTTTCTTTCCAGGGCTCCTCTTCTTCTGGAGGCAGCCAGCACAGTAGCCAGGTAAGCGCTCACTCCAAAAGGAGAGCCACTTTGCCACTTCTGAAAATTATGGTTATTCACAAGCTCAATTAAATTCAGTATTGATACGGGAAATATGTTTAAAGAGCAAAAACCCGGTAAATGAAATTCATCATTGAGTTTGATATGTCCTAAAATTTATCCACAATGGCTTTTTTTAGCCAATAGTGCCCTTGTTTTTGTGAAACTTGCATAATAAAGCTCACACAAAAAATAGGTGTGGGGAAAGAATGAATCAAAACGTAGCATTTTTGATTCCTAGTGGACTTAATTCCATTAAGAAGAAAAACAGATACAATCTCCCCTCTTTAAAGAGACCTCTTGTTGTATGAGGGTTCAGTAAACTTGGCTGGCTTGGTTTTCAGAGTCCTGTTAGGTAGCCAATCTTTTTCTGCTAGCTTTGGCCCAGGATTCAGCTTTCCAAATAAAAAAAAATGCTATTCTCCAGAAATGAGCAGAGAAAGAACTTGAAAGAATGCTGCTTTAGCCTTCCCAACAAGTCACACAAGCAAAGCAATAGGTGGTTTTGGCTTCCACGCTTCCTTAGAAACTCAGGTTTTTCCCCAAGTTACCTTGTACATCTTGAACTCTAGTTATTAAAGCATACCGGAAGTCCTGCTCGCCTGCCTTCACTCTTACCTTGCTCTCTTGCTCCTATTGTCCTGGGAGAGTCATGTTTTGATTTAAAGAAATCCTACAGCAGTTAATTCACTTATTTGATATTCTTTACAGAATTCGTATTCCTCTGGAGCTAGCCAGTATGGTGGACATGTAAGCTCTTACTTTTAATTTTTTATGATATACTTGTTTTACTGTTATTTGACTCCTATCAAGTAAAGAATTATCCAGATAGCTATCTCAACTTAATAGTTCAAGAAACTTTATAGTCATCTATTCTCTGTAGTAATATTGTGAGTTTAAGGAAGACAAAAATATAGAGTTTATTCTGGGAAGATGACAAAAAGTCAAATAACAAAATGCAGATGTGTTTGCCGCTCATCTCCATGAATTAAGTATTCAGAAATTACTGACTTTCAATATTTTTCCAGGGGTCATCTTCTTACGGAGGCAGCCATTATGGTGGACAGGTAAGCATTGATAGTTCCTCCTTTTGTAGTTTCAGCCTATGCAAACTTGTAGTTTATTCATTGTCTGGCTGTCTACCTTAGGTGTATTTATCTTAGCCTAAAATCTTCTCAGTACATCTTTCTCTGTAGCATTATGGTGCTGCTGTGGTTAAACAAAACAAGTTCAGGTGAAGACCATTAATTAAGGCTAAGAAAAAACAGAACGTGAAATACATGGTTCATTCAATTAGCTCCTGAAATTTGCAGGGCTAGAGGTCATGTCTTTCTGAAATAAACTAGTACTTCATGAAGCTGACCAAAATTTTTCAAAGCCTGATGAAATGATTCTGTGATCCTATGAAATGGGTGTAAAGAAGTTTCAGTTTCCTTTTTTGTTGATATTCAGGGTTCACCTTCCTCAGGAGGCAGCCAGCATGGTGGACAGGTGAGAGTTCTTCCTTTGCAGTGTTTACTGCTTTATCCAAGAGACTTGGTAGTTCTCTGTGTAAAAGAACATTTTAAGGAGATGGGGTTTTTTTCAATGTTTTATTTAATTTTTTTGCTAGATATATAGTAGTTACAAATGTATGTGATACAAAGCCACAGGAGAGGTTTTTTAGGAGATGTAATTTCTGGTGCATCATGGTAAATGCAGATGACTCACTCCTTTTTGCACACTCAGTTTTGCACTGAAAGAAATTAGGTAAGTCTCCTTCATATGGAGCTTGCTCTAAAGGAGTACTGTGACATGGATATAGAGATCATTTAATTCTTTTTGTTCAGGGTTCACCTTCTTCAGGAGGCAGCCAGTATGGAGGACAGGTGAGAATCTCTTCCTGTGTAGCCTTTATCCTAACACTCAGCTTCTGTGCCAAAACTCGGTACTTTTCTATTGACTGAAAAAATAATATTTTGAGTAAACTCTGTTAATCTGGTAACAGATGATCAGGTACCTAAAGATACATGATCTGAAACAATACAAAAACTATGAAGGGTCAGTACTTCTGTTGTATCGCAGTAAATGCAGTTCTGGGCCCTCCTCAGTCTGGACCCATTTCCTTTCTGCTACTGTCATGGTTTCTTAGCTCTAACAGTAAGGCATGGCTGGAAGCAGATTGCATTCCTCCTCTACCTCAGCCTCTGGAATACCTTCCTTCAGCCAAACGCAGTATCAGAGTTGATACCAGAGAAGCAGTATGTCTCAGGAGGGGAACGGGGAAGGTCAGGAGCTGCTAAGAGGTGGTGTTCCATGCCCTTGTGAAATGAAAAGTGATGGATAGGGCTCATACTGCTTCCAAATATGGAGTCAAATCCCCAACAAACTTGTCTTTGGCCTCTGAAAACATTTATTGTCAGATTTATTGGAGAGGGAATTAGAGGGGAAAGAGATTTTCAGTCCAAATACAGTCTCCCAAAACTAGGTACATAATCCTGATAGCTCATCATCATCAGTATTATGGAAGATTCATATCTTACAGACTATCCCTAATTTGCACAGAATGTATAAAGGAATAGGTTGAGTCTTTATCTTTCTGTAATCTTCCATTGTACAAAAGAGAGACAATATTCTTTCTTTCAAAAACCCTTAAAGAAACTTTTTGATAGAGAAATAATTGTCACCCTTCTTTCAGGGTCCATATTTCTCAGGTGGCAGCCATTATGGAGGACAGGTGAGTATTATTTCTCTATTTATGGGTTGTTTTTTCCATTGTTCACCTTTCTCTCTTTTTTTCTGCTTTGTGAAAAGCAGTATTTTATAAAGGGGTGGCTTACAGCAAAACAGTGTTTAGGCAGAATAGATGATTCTATGACTTTGTGCTGTGTCAGCCCACTCAGGAAAGTAAAACACAGGAGGCTGCCCTGACGGCACAGCCCAGTGCAGCAGCACTACTCACACCTGCCTGAAGCTGACTTTGACTTAAACTTTAATATTCTGTTTAAACAGTAGCTATTGTAAAGGCCAATCAATTTCAGTATGGTTATAAAGGAAGCATTCGCCTTCCTGCGATGCTTAAATCCATGAAAGACATATAAAAGGTGGGGGCATTTGTGACAGGTCATATATTAAAAAATGTGCAACAAATATCAATACTTTCTCATTTCTTTAGGGTGCAGCTTCTTCAGGAGGCAGCCAGTATGGTGGACAGGTAAAACTTCTGGTTTCATAGTATTTGCAGTTTTGGTACACAGTTCATTAGGAAAACTAACCTGTATTTTTGTTTAAAAAAAAAAAAAAAAAAGAGGACATTCTAAGAAAGAATAGCTTTAAATCAAACTGAGTGAGGATGGCTATGTATGGGTCCGTCTGGTATGTCAGATCATGATATGAGTGAATGGTACAGGGGCCTGTGTGACCCCATGGAAATGCTTCCTTGAACAGATCCTAGTTCTAAAAAGCCCATTTTTATTGTTATGTTTCAGTGGAAACCATTTGAAAGACTAAAAACCACAGAGAACAACTGAAAATGTTACTTAGTAACATCATTAGTTACTCTTTTTTTTTTTTTCTAGGGCTTTTCTTCAGGAGGCAGCCAGTATGGTGGACAGGTAAAACTTCTGGTTTCATAGTATTTGCAGTTTCGGTACACAGTTCATTAGGAAAACTAACCCGTATTTTTGTTTAAAGAAAAAGGAATGTTCTAAGAATGAATAGCTTAAAATCAAACTGAGTGAGGATGGCTAAGTATGGATCTGTCTGGTATGTCAGATCATGACACGAGTGAATGGTACAGGGGCCTGTGTGACCCCATGGAAATGCTTCCTTGAACAGATCCTAGTTCTAAAAAGCCCATTTTTATTGTTATGTTTCAGTGGAAACAATTTGAAAGACTAAAAACCACAGAGAGCAAGTGAAAATGTTACTTAGTAACATCATTAGTTACTATTTTTTTTTTTTTTTCCGGGCTTTTCCTTCAGG
>NW_009269998.1:2317324-2325887 GCF_000687185.1 Egretta garzetta
CTGCAGGCCAGAGTAGCCAGCAGGAACTCTCTAAATGGCAGTTGTGTTCGGGCTTCTCTACTTGCTTTGGTGCTAAACGTCTTCCTTCTCACATATTCCATGCAGACGGAATGTGGAAAGTGAGATGCTGAATGGTGAACCCCTGGCCACCTCTCAGTTAGTTTTATCAGAGTAGAGATCATCTAGAAGGCCTCCACCTGAAGTAATCTTTAGTGTTTTCTGTAACATCTCCAGCATGAGACAGTACTGCGTGTATTCCAGGTGCTCTGGCCTCTCTTGGGGAAAAAAAAAAACCAACCCCAAAGTATTTTCTGTAGTACTACTCGGAATTTTTTACTCGTCCTTTTGGTGACTAAGGTTTTTACTGTAAATTTTAAATGAGAAATCAGAAGATTTAAAAAACTGATCAGTAAGTGCACAGCTAGCCTGAAAGGACAGTGGAGAGAGAAAGAAACTACTTTTTAGATGGAGCTTGGTGAATCTACAAGCAGGATTTTATAGTCCACTTTCTTGCAGTAGCAGAACGTGAGTTTGTTTTACTAATTCAGAGGCCTCTTCCAGTCCTAGACTCAGGAAAATAAGTTTGGTTGTGTTTTATACAGGGTGGATGCGTGTGCCCCGGTGGGAGTTCAGTAAGTATTCTTTGTCTTTGTATATTTCTCATGCTAGAAAATTCCTAAGGAACTACTTTTCTTGAAATAATTCTGGCTGTGAATTTATATGTATGATGAATGGTTTTTCACATTGTGCTAAAATGAGAAATTTTGAACCTCCTAAGGACAAAAATGTTAAGTGACTTGCAACTGTTGTATTGTATTCAAAACTAGCTACCCAGATGCATTTCTATTTTCAAACAAATACGTGGGAAATAAATTGCACTTTACCCACCCTGGGTTAAACAAGTAGTAATGTTCTCCAATATCTGTATCAAAGGAAGACTAGTGCTAATTCTGTAAAATAGGCAGACCTGAAAAACTGCTTTAAAGCATTTAATTTCTTTTGGTTTGTAAGAGAGGCCTGGGACTTCTCTAAGAATCTGTTTCCCAAATGTCTGGTAGTGTGTCTGCTGGGTTTTGGACACATGTATTAGCAGTGCTGCTCTTACGATGGTTATTAACAGTGTGATTGAACCAATGAAACTTAGATCTAAAATCTTGGCACAAAATGCTTCCAAGTGGGAGCAGAGCAACACATTAAAAAAGTTAAAGCTATTTCCATTTTTTCTGTCTAATTGGTATATTCCCTATATTTTTGTAAATACTTTAAAAAAACCCCAAAACTCTGCTGTTTTGCTGAAATTAAGCTAATTCACTTTTGAGGGGGCATTCAGTTATCTGTTGTCTCAGTATGGTCAAAATTGCTTAGACAGCTACTTCTCTTTCTGAGGTTATGAAATCAAGCAAAACCCACATGCCAGAAGTATTTCACTCATGGTATATATGCCATTTCTGAGAATCAGAAGTGCTGAAAGCAACGTATACATTATTAGCTTACTTTGCAAGCAAATGATCTGAAGGAATAAGGATGAATCGAAACAAAATCCTTTACTTGTTTAATCAACCAAATAGAAAAGTATACTAGTAACAGTGTAAATATCTTGATCATTGCAAAAGGCCAATGTGTTCTCCTGTATATCTTCTACGTGATATTAAATTTAATACAGAGAAAACATTGCTGGTTTTCTTGAATGCAGGGCTCTCTTGGAGGAAACAGCTACCACGGTGGACAGGAAGGCAATTTGTCTTTAACATTTACACAGATCAGTTCCTCAGGAATAAATGTGGCTCAGTTGCCATGTTTGCCCAGAATCCATTACATATTGAGTTCAGTTTAGTCACAGAGATAGGGACAATAATTGCAGAGAGTCATGTGGCTTTTATTGAACCACTCTTGACATTTCAGTTACATCTTTCTATATCTTAGAGACAAGATTTTACTATGTACTCTCCTTGAAAAAATACTGAATAATAATTCATGGGGTTCATCTCATTGCATAAACCACTAATATGATGTGTGGATAAGTAGCCATTTGCCACTGCATTAATAACTGTGTAAAGTTCTTCCAGTTAATCAGAGTCATGTGTATTGTTTAGATTAGGTCCAGGGGTTTTTTGATGCCAGGTGGTATTTAAAAAAAATATATTTACAAAAGTTTCACATTCTTTTTACAGGGTTCATCATATTCTGGAAGCAGGCAGTATGGTGGACAGGCAAGCAACTTTTCTTTGTTTTCGAGATCTTTTCCTACTTACTGTTTATTAAATGAAAAATATGATGCAGTGCCAGTCAGTTTTTCAGACGCATTTTACTCTCAATAAATATCTGAAAACAGGGACTGTTTCTCAGTAACTGAAACAGAGTAGCATGAATAAACTTCAATTTAAAGAAACTGCATAGATCATAATTTTATTTGTTTTGCCTCAGAATGCTGCTTATCTCAAGTGACAATTTTAATTAACCATTTTTATGTTTCAGTTTCATGTTGCTATGGCACCAGTTCAAAATCTATTTTCTGTGTTATTTTTCAATTATATTGAAATTATCCTTTTTTCCCATTTGTTTAGATTAAATACTTGGAAATCTGCCACAAAATATACCAATAGATATTGCTTTGAAAATATAAATTCTGGTGTGTTACCCACAATACTACTACTTTCCTCATCTTTAGCTGCAATTCGAATCTCTCTCTGCAGGCAGCTCCCTATGTGGCTTTTGTAGACGTGGTAGTTTGTCAACGATCAAGAAATCTTACTTGCCCAAATAGCTAACAGATGTAATGGATGGCTATCTAATCAGAAGGCGGAACATATTGTTCATTAGTATTACTCTGTTCACAATATTTCACTCTGCTATACTAAAAAATAATTTAATTTCTTTTTACTCCATTGGCAAGCATTCGAGTTCAGTATCACTCTATTAAGATCATTTTTTGTAGCGTGGAGGAGATTTTTAAAAAGCTGCAAAACAATTTTTTTCCCAAATTACTTATTTGGAATAATAAGGATGCTCCTACAATCATACACAATGATGCGCTCTGAACATGTTTGACATAGCAGAAAATCACAAATGCAGTAGATTTTTTTTCCTTCTCTTGAACACAGCCATACTTAAAGACACTTTATATCCGTATATTTATGTCACAGAATAGTCTTCGCAGGTGTTTTGTGATTGTTTGCTGCATTTACTACTTTCAACTGTTAGGGAATTTAGTGGAACTAAGTCAGAAATCTTTCACCACATCTTTTCAGATTAATATACTTTCCAGATTCCTACTGAGATCTCCTGTTAAAAGATCCTTCTGTGATGTTTCATTCTGCACAAAAAAAAAGTTGTTTTTTTTTTTTAAAAAAAAGTAACTGCTGTTATTCTGCCAATGCTTAAGCACTTAAGTTTCCTGTGATTTTTTTTAATAGGGATCTTCTCCCTCAGGAAGCAGCCACTATGGTGGGCAGGTGCGTGTATTCTCCTCATTCCATCACTCCTATCTCGTTCCCTGTACTGTCTGGATCTGTTACCTGATGCCGAGAGATACATTCATTTTGCCATTTTACTGAGCTTAAATAGTTGAGGTAATATCAATTAAAGTCATTTCAGCAAGCTGAATAAAAGAATTGCTTACAATGAATTACTGCTGGGTGTAAAACTAACACCGCTTCTGTGATTCAGCACAACTTGCCATTGCTTTGGTGTGCAGGGGGTAGCTTAATTTTTAGGTACCCCAGTTCAAACAACATCCAAATAAGTTTGTCCTAAGTACTGCCCAAATTGTCTCAAGACAGCGATAGGTTTTTTTCATTCAATTAATAGATGTTTGATTGATTCTTACAGGGCCCATATTCTGGAGGCAGACCACATGGTAAACCAGTAAGTAAAAAATTTCAAGTTTACCTTTCTTTTTTCTTATAAGCCTGTGAAAAAAAAATGTATCCAGTTAGTTGTGGACTAGACATTGAATTACTTAAATATGCAAAGAATGTCACGTGGTTTACTTATCTGGGACAATCTCCACAAATGCAAACACAATATTTATTTTCACACAGTTCTGTAGTTTTGAGCCAGCATTTTACTCTGTAACTAAACTTCTAGTCAATCTCTGGATTAGTTCTAGCAATCACAGAATGAGATTACAGAATTATTTGTTATTTATTTATTTTTCTAAGGGACTTCTGAACAGTTATTTCTGTTTAAATTCATAGTAACCAGGCACTTTGTGCTCAGGGCTCACTTTTTCATTGCTCTTATATGCATTTGTCTTAAGTATTTCTGGCTTGCTTTGAAGAAAATACTTTCTTTTTCTTTTTGAAGGAATTAACAATTGATATTTGGCTCTGCATATTTTCATTTTCTCCCCTTTTAGACCACTCTTTTTACTATGTAATTTAGACCTTGCTCTTGTTGTCATTCAACAGCAGGAGATACAAATAAGCACACACAATGTTTTAGCTTATCTCTTACAGAAAATAGGATGTATCCACCTGTTATCAAAAAGGGCACAAATGTTACATTTTCTTATACATGAATCAGAAAGGCGAGACATTTTGTGTACCATATTGATGGCATTCCTTAAAGAGTCAATGCTGTTAGGATTTCCCGTCAGCAATGCCTGTCAAATAAGTGGAGCAACTTTGCCGGAAAAGTGAATAAGACTCCTGTAGAACATCTAATTTTTCAGTATCCACTTTTAATTTCAGTTACCTTCCTTATCAGAGCTCTCTTCACATAGGGCTGTAAAGGACTCTAATATTAACCTTTTTTTTTTTTTTTTCCCCCCCCCCCCCCCAATCTAACTGTAGACTGATTCCAGGTGAATTAATGTTTAATCAGACCTTATTATTTTTCCTTTCTATATATTAAACACATCATAACTACAAAACAGCTCTTTCTTCTTGAGAACTTTGAACTAAACTCTCTAATACATCATTGAAAAGAATACTTGTAACAGAAAGATGTTAAATACTTGTATTTCAGATAAGCTTTTCCCTGGGATTTTTGGATGACTGGACACAAAATAGTGTTCATTCTCCTGCGGTCTTTTATTCCCGATAGCAAGAATATATTGAAGTACAAATAGGCTTAGAGTCGAAAACAGGTATCTTTTTTCAGGGTTCATCTTCCTCAGGAGGCAGTCATCAAGGAAAGCCAGTAAGGATATTTATTCTTCTTTCAGTATTCCACAACCAAGGTAGAAATGTGGATATTGGTATTTAGAATAGGTAACAATAAGAAGGGTGAAATTTAAAATTATGTTACAATGGTAAATATCTCAGAAAACCTGAGAAAGGTATCACTCCTCCCATAGCAAAGTTTTGATATACTCTTAGTTACTCATAGGAACATGCTCAGATCATTCTATGTATTTAAATATCAGGATAATGTTTCCGTTTCAAACATTCTAGTTCAGTCAATAATGCGTTGCTTTGAAAATCCTCTGAAACTGTTCATGGAATAAAGAGGACGTAGCTGCGCTTACTTGAGACCATTCAATTAAAATAGGGAAAACAGTGCAAGGGAAATGGAAAAAACAAAGCCAGTATCAAAACTACTAACACCTAGGGCATTTTCAAAATTGCTGTATGCTCTTTGGGCACAATTCCCTAGGAGTCTCGTACAGCCAAAGTAAATGGTTCGTAATTATTTGACAGGGCCTCTCATCCTCAGGAAACACTTATTCTGGGAAACCGGTAAGAATACTTTCATCACATCATTTTCATCTTCTTTTCTTAGTAAACAAAGAACCTGCATGGTTGATAGAGAGATTTGGGGGTGATTTGGTCTGAAGAGAACATCCTATATCAGTTCTATTTGTATTAGAGCGTATTTAAAGAAACTGCTGTGGAAAATACAGCCTCAGCCTGGGAAAGCTATTTCAATATCAGTTATATTTCAAATCTGAACCTGTCTTGCTTCACATTCCAGTTACAGACCTTGTTACATTTTCTTGTCCTCTAATTTTAAATTCCTGTTCTCTGTGTAGATTTCTATGGGCTCTGCTTGGTTAATCCTTCACTTTTCTTTTTTTAATAAGCTAGATTAGATTGTTGAGTTTTTCACTGGCAGGTTACCTGGTTTTGCACTTTTTATTTTTTTCCCCAGTACTCATCAATTTTTAACATCCTTTTTCAACTATAGGGATGGAAAACTCTGTATGGAATATCATAATGGAATGAGAGAAGAAAACAGACTTTTGCCCTTTCATCAATTTTAGCTGAGATTTTCAGATGCCAGATGAGATAGTGTGTAACTAAAGCTATTTATCTATGCAAAGCTACTTTCCTCTTGGACATGTAAAACCATGCTGTGGGTTAAGCTGTCAAAATTTTGTGGATCACAGGCAAAACTGTGTTCAAAACCATTGGGTGGCAACACTTCCAGATTGATTTGTTTGTTTGTTTGTTTTCAGGGTTCACCTTCCTCAGGCGGCAGTCAAGTGGTAAGCACTTTTCCTCTTCGCGGTTCCTACTGGTTTCTTCCTACACATACCGTAGAAAATGGAAGGTATCGTTCATACTGCAGGGCACCTGTTAGATTTCCTAGATCTGAATAAATGTTTGAGCATACACGTGCAACATACTAAAGGGGAATAGCATCAACAAAAAGGAGGGAAACTGGGATCACGTAAGTGCTTTATAGTTCTGATCCTGCCGATCACTTGGAAACTGAACACCCGTTGATTTATGTGTGCTACAGATGTGGCAGGTGATCTTTTAACATCGGAAGTGTCTACACAATAGAAGGGGGAGGATAGGTTTCTCTGAAACTTTCTATGCTTTTATAATAGTAATAAATAGAACTATTTTGAATCAGGCTTATCAAATTGCTCTCTTTTTTTTTTATAGAGCTCTGCTGGGAAACACTCCACTCCCCGACTCCTGCTGGTTTTCAGTGTCTTGAGTGCCTTTGCTCTCTCTGCTGCTACATCAAAGTGGTCTATATGAACTTCTGAAGAGTTGCTTGGCATCCTAGACATGGATTATATTCAGTAATACTAGGTTAATTACTTGATGTAAGAAAAGAAATACCCTTAAATCAAATTGGCAGATGCTACTTGGCTGTTATGTTGTATGTCTAGCTAGTATGTCATGCCTCTCATTAGTTACCTTTGGGTTTAGTCATTAGTAGGTATCATTAGTTTTGTGAGTGTTTTAGGCATCATTTTAAGCGAGCATATTGTACCCTGCCTATATGATTTATTTTTATTTCCAAGGGGGAACGCGATGAACACCTACCTGAAATCCAATTAATGCCACAAACAAATACTTAGGAAATATTTGGTTGTTAACCAAAGCGGAGGAGGTCAAATAAACTGTTGTATATGCCAACTGAGCATCATGCCTGGTCATCATCACATAAAATACGGCTAACGTAAACATCTGATAAGCAGTCCTCCAGGGGACAGAAGTAAAGACGCTAAAATAACACCAGAGTATCGGGTTTAGTCTCTTGTAATCAAATGCAAGTTCAATATAGAGGTTGCAAAGCAAAAGAAAAAACAACAAAAGTCCATGGGACTGAAATTTGGGGGGGTTTAATTGAAGTTTACTCATCAGAGAAACCAAAGAGCTTCAGAGCGAAGAAGTGCTGAACCCCGTTCAAACTGACTGCAAATAGGTAGAGTTCTGCGGAGGAGCATATGAGGCAATGCACCCCAGATTAGGCCGATGGTCCAAAAGCTGCTGCAAAACGATGCATTTTCCCTTGGGAAGGAACTTAAGTTCATAAAACTGATAGCATCCTGGCTCCTCTTCCCAAGTATTTAGTCTAACCTGTGATACCCCACATACCTGCAAGCTTAATTTCAAAGAACGCTGCTGACACCTGCAAGCAGGTAGCGTAAATGTGGTCACAGAAAGATCACGGCCTGCTTTTGGGTTGAGGAGCAGTTCCACAGCTTGCAGCAAACTCTTTTGGAGCTGCCAGAGCTGCCTCCATGTCGTACCGTGACTCTGGCACCGGGCTAGCGGCGGTGGGTCCAGCATCCTGCAGCTCCTGCGCCGGCGTTGGCCACGGGCAAAGCTCCTTTGGGGTTAACGAAGTGTGTTCTCCTAAAGCGTGCTTCTAATGAATGTCTTATGGAACACGTGCCTAGTATTAAAGTTACATTTATTAGTAGTATGCTTGCGTCCTGCGGTTTACAGCTGTAACTGATGAAATGTATTTCCATTCAAGTTCTGCTACCGCCGTTGGGGTGCCGGGATTCCCCCCGGCTTTGATAGCGCAGGGGACAGGCGGTCCTTTGCCAGCATTCAGTAAATCAACCCGAGTCTCTGGAGCTGTAACTGGAGCATAACGGGGTTTTGCCGAAATACGACCGTCAAAATTCGGTGGAAAATGGGTTACTTTGAGAACACGCCACGAGGTTCCCTTTAGAGGTCCCTACCTCGAGTCCAACTAGCCTTGCGCTTCTTTAATAAACTTATCGTGGGTGTCGTACAGCACACCCGCGTCGCTCGCTGCAGAAGCACCCCTCCTAGAGCACTTGTAGTCGCCGAGGCGCCCCCCGAGGCGGAGCCCTCACCAGAAGGCGCCGGCGGCCCCGCTGGCTCCTGCCGGGCCCGGGATCCTC